>NW_026623619.1:185114-248076 GCF_030028575.1 Malurus melanocephalus
TGTTGTGGGTGCGTGGCTTTTGGCCAGCATTCCAAACCACGACAAATACTTTCAGGGATGAGACGTCCACAGCTCCTTTGGGCAATCTGTGCCAGTTACCCTCACAGTAAAGAATTTTTTTCTAATATCTAATCAGAACCTATCCTCCTTCAGTCTGAAGCAATTCCCACTTGTTCTGTCAGTACATGTCCCTGTAAAAAGTCTCTCTCCATCTCTCTTGTAGTGCTCTTCAGCTGTTGGAAGGATSCTTTAAGGTCTCTTCAGAGCCTTCTGTTCTCCAGGCTGAGCAGCCCCAACTCTCTCAGCCTGTCTTCTTAGGAGAGCTGCCCTAGCCCTGTGATCAGCTTCATGGCCCTCCTCTGGACTTGCTCCAATGGGTCCATGTTGTTCATATGTCGGGAGCCCCAAAGCTGGATACACTAGTCAGTGTCTCATGTCCCTTCTGCATTTGTTTTGCATCTCAGTTTCCTTAGTGTTGGTTTTTGAGGAAGATCCTTAAGCTCGACTTCTTAGTTTTGCCCAATTTTTTTTTATTGCTGCTACTAAGAAGATTGCATGCAAAATGGGTATCATAATAAGTTAACATGGCTAACACAGAGCTAGAATGTAATTTTTCTTTGTTCATTAAAAATAAAAAGAAAACCCTCGCAAATACCCCCTCAGCTGTCATCCATCTGCACCATCTCTTATCTTTGCTTATGGAGGAAATATGTGGAATAATCTACAGTGCTACGGTGCTTACTTCAAAAGCCAGGGAATGCACCTTACTACCTTTTCCTCCTTTTTTTTTTTTTTTTTTTTTTTTTTTTTTTTTTTTTTTTTTTTTTTTTTTTTTTTTTTTGAGAGTTTATATTTCATGAACGCTACTTCAGTGTGTGTCCTGTAGAATTAGTTTTGTGAAAAGAGGCACAGAGTCCTGTCTTTTTAAAGAATTTTGTACATGTTGACACTGTTTGTATTGTGTAAGATAGTACTAATAATGTATGTTCCTGGAAAAGCATCCTTGCAAAATTTATCATTTCGTTACATTGTCTGTTGAGATCATGAAGTCTCTTCTGAATTATATCACCCTGAAGTTTTCATTTTGTTCTCCTCAGAACTGCACACCTTATTCATTRTTGCTTACCTTTTTAATTATTCTCTTATTTTCTGATCTTCAGCCATTCAGTAGAAAATGAATGAGTCTTGAGTCCTGTGTTGAAAGTAATTTGGAGGAACAAGGCCAGTCCTCTGYCAGAACAGGGCCAATTTTTGTAAAACTGAATTCAGGAGAGAACAAAAATTTTTTTGCTTTCTTTCCTACATGTTTCACTGCTGTTTTAGTTTGTTGGTGACAGGTAGGCCTGTAAGGCAGTAGCAAAAAACATTGTTAGTAGTAACTCAGYCTTAAGTATTTTTTAAATTTATATCTGTTCCTTGATTAAAATTCTAGACCAGATGATATATGTGGATGTTGTTAAACTTTGTGTTTGTAATGACAGTTTTTTAATGTTTAATGTGAAAGCTGTCCTTTTAAGTTATGAAAGGGGAAAAAATCTCACACGATGAGAAGTGTTATCAGCATACATCAGGATGTAAAAAGGTCAACTTGAACTAGATACAGAAATGAAAAATGCAAGAGAAATGAAATAGTTAAAATAAAAAAGAGAGCATTAACCTTGCCTGTTCCTGTTCTGGTAAAAGCTCTCTGATATATTTAAGGGATCAGAAAACGTACAGCTCAATTCATACCCATGGTCAGTGCCCATGTATCTGAGTGAACAGAGATCAGCAATACGGGAAAATCAAGGTAGTGGAAAATTCTAGTAATACTGTTGTTTCAGACTGTGGAATGATTTTCTTGTTATCTCTCCATTACTCCAAAGACTTCCATTTTCAGTAGAGTTTATTATTCCCAACTTGATCTCAGAGAAAAAGAATCTAGAAGGCTGCAGTACCCTTCATAATGCATCTGGTTGCATTTATTTGGATGCTTGCTCAGACTCATAAATGTGCCAGAATATTTGCCAGCTTGTGATCAATTTATTTTAGGAGGAGTTAGTGTATACCTACTGAATCTTCAAACTGGAAGATGTACTGACATGGGATGATGTTTTAGAGTAAATAGAATCACAGAATGGTTTGGGCTGGAAGGGACTTATAAAAGTCAATGAATAGGGGCATCTTCAGCTGCATCAAGTTGCTCAGAGCCCTTGATGAAGCTGTGGTGGCTGTCTGGAATCACCTCCCTGTTCTCCATGTGCCTTAGCACAGCTTCTAGGGGGATCTGCTCTGTGATCTCCCCAAGTACARAGTAAAGGCTGACAGGTTTGTGGTTTCCAGGTTTCCCCCTCTCTGCCACTTCGTAAAAGTGGACATAGTGTTTCCCTTTTCCTAGTCACTAGGGATTTCACCTGACTGTCAGGGCAATTGCTGTGAGTGGCTTGGCAACTACATAAACCAGTACCCCCAAGACCCTGGGACACATTTCGTCAGGTCCCAGAGACKTAGGTGCATTCAAGTTCCCTGATATTCATGAAGCTGATCTTCTCATACGCTGGAAGGGACTTCACTCCTCCAGTCTYTGCTTTGTGGAGAGGTGTGGGAAGGGAAGAGGAATTGCAAGAGAAGACTGCGGCAAAAAAGAATGAGAACTTCAGCGTTCTTCTTGTCCATTRTTACTGGTTTGCCAGCCATGTTTATCTGTGGGGTAGACATTCTTCAAACACTTTTTTCTCACTGACATACTTACAATTCTTCATGTCCTTTGCCAAGTTCAGCTTCAGCTATGATTTGGCCTTCCTGACCCTTCCCTACACAAGTTAGCAATATCCCTATACATTTTCCAAGATACCGGTACTTGCTGCTTCTATCAGATTCTGCTTTCATTGACTGTRTAAGAGTGGGGTTTGGCTTCACTTTTGCAAATGGAACTGTTGCTCTGGCACTCTGGTGGAACAAACTGCTGTGTGAAATCTGTGCTTAGTGTGCAAAGCTACAAAGTTTTGTCTAACCTCTGCCACCAACAGTGCTGTCATTCTAGCTGTGTAAATGCAAAGCACAATACAAATTTACTATGCTTTATTTACTGTTACTCTTTTTTAGTTAATGTTTATGCAGTTGCACTGTCTTCTTGKTTGAGAGGTAGATGGCACTATAGTTACAGAAATCCTTTTGTTTTTTTGTGATAAATGCATTAACACTAAGACTACATGAACTACTGCACTTCAAGCAAAAGCTATTCCTCCCTTGTTTTCTCCATACCCTTTTGAGTTGTAACTTCAAGTGAGTCAGGATATCATGTAGTAGTGTATTTTATTCATTGTGTTTTGGGGCAGGACAGAGGAGAGCAGAGTATAGTTTACTTTGAAAGAGAGATGGGTGATCTTGTGTATGCATAGAGAGACTTGCAGCTTTATAATGAAAGACTACTTCAGTAACTCCTACTAGGACATTTTACTGAGAGTCTGTGCCAATGTAATTTTTTTTCTGGTGGAAGTTTAACTGTACTCTGTGAGAGTTAGAATTAAAATAACATCCAGATATCCACTTTCCAGCTTTGATTTTTTTTTTTTCTGTTGGGYTCATTGTCATCACAACCATTTGTTCTGTATGTGGCCGTGGTTAAAGCAAGTATGTCCTGTTTAGTATCTTGATGGCATATATTTCCTATAATGTTATCCATGCAAGCTGAATGGTGACCTGCTAGAAATTGTTGTTCTAGTAAATTCCAAAGTGGCATTTTGTGTTGTATGCTGTATTAGGATTTGATTTTGATAGGTATGGATGCCTAATTCTAGTGCATCCCTTCCCTATATCAAGAAAATTAATGAGAGGTACTGAAAACTGTATTCTGCAAGATTGGATATCATGCACATACGATAGAAAAATTAATTCCATATACATTTCAGTARTGTGCATTTCTGTGACTGTATAAAACCAGACTTTTATTATGCTACTTTTATATGSTATTCTTATTCCTTTTTAATTGTGAATGTCTGTGTTTCTAGTCTGTAGGAGCTGCCTAGTGAAATATCTCGAGGAAAACAACACCTGTCCAACCTGTAGGATTGTTATACATCAGAGCCACCCATTGCAGTATATTGGGTAAGTATAAAAGTAGAAGTTTAAGTAGCTTCATTCTAGACTAGTTCATCTCCTTTGATACAGTACAGCTTCTACCAAAATTTTCATTCTTGTTTGTCAGCATGTTAAACATTTAAAAAGAAGTTTGAAGGTAATTGAAGAGATACAGGATGAAACTTTGCTATGAATTTGCAAGTCCCTAACATGGCAGCTTGTACCGGACTTAAAAACAAGCAAAGTATACACTTAAATATTTAAATTGTGTGATTTTTAATAGGATTGAGTCATTCCTCATTTTATGTGCTTGGATTTTAAAATTTATATATRTATGGAATTTGTAGGAATTACACTTTTACAAATCCTCGATAATTAGCCACAYTTGAACAGTGCTTTTCAGTGTCTGACCATAATGTGAGAAATAATTTTCAGTTTTATTGTTCAGTTACTCTTTCCAAGGTCTGATTAGATCATGGGAACAGGTAAGAATGTCAGAGAATCATCATAAAATGGTTTGGATTGGAAGGAACCTTTGAGATCATCTAGTTTCAACCATCCTGCCCTGGGCAGGGACACCTTTTACCTGGACTTGATTACTCACAGTTCCATGCAGCCTGGGCTGAACATTTCCAGGGATGGGGTAYGCACAGCGTCTGTGGGCAGCCTCTTGCAGCCTTGCCACTCAGTGAAGAATTTCTACCTATTACCTAATCTACACCTGCCATCTCTTAGCTTAAAACCACTCCCCACTGTCCTATCACTTTGTGCCTATGTAAATGTCTGTTTCCAGCCTTCTTTTGGGCTCTCTGCATGTACTGGAGGGCTACTCTGAGGGCTTCCTGGATCTTCCTTCTCTATGCTCTGAAGCCCCRATTCTCTCAGCCTGTCTTCACAGAGGGGAGGAGGTCCATCCCTCTCATCATTTTCATGGCTCTTCTCTCAACTCCCTCCAATTGGCCCACATCCCTCTTATTTGGGGGCCCCAGAGCTGAAAGGAGTGTTCCAGATGGAGTGTTTTGAGGACAGAATAGAGGAACAATCACCTGCTTCTACCTGCTGGCCAAATTTCTTTTGCAGCCAAGGATGCACTTGGCTTTCTGGACTGCWAATATATATGGCCAGGTCATGATAAGTTTCCATCCTCTTAACACTCGCACGTCCTTCTCTATCACTTCTCTGTCCAGCCTGTATTTGTGCTTTGACTGTCCCAAGCCAGGGACAGGACCTTGCACTTGGCCTTGTTGAACTTTCACATGGACCCACCTGCTAGGCATGCATGTCCTCCAGCATGTCAACTGCCCCACACAACTTGGTGTCAGTGGCAAAAAAAAACAAACTTGCTGAAGGTGATCCTTGATCCCACTGTCCATGTTGCTGACAAAGATTTTGACCAGCACTGGTCCCCGTACTGACCCCTGAGGATACCATTTTTCACTAGTCTCCTCTTAGATACTGAACTGTTGATTGCAGCTCTTTTGAGTTCAGCTGTCTGGTCAGTTCCTAATCCACCAAGGGCTGCATCAGCCAAATTCACATCTCTCCAGTTTAGAGGCAACGATGTTGTGCGTGACAGCATCAAATGCTTTGCACAAGTCCAGGTAGATGGCATGAGTCACGATTTTCTCCTCCATTCCTTTGTAACCTCATCATAGAAGACCAGCAAATTTATCACTGTTTGCTTTTAGCGAAACCCATGTTGGCTGTTCCCAGTCACCTCCTTATTTTCCATATGCTTTTGCATAGTCAAATTGCATTTACACTGAGTATTTTTTTTTGTTTTTTTCCTCCTTTTGTTTTCAGAAGACACTTCCTTTCTTTTCCTTGTGCTTTCTTTTCATTTTACTGCCATGTAGTGACTCTTCTGATGAAAATTCATTGTGATGGTGTGTCTGCATTAGCTGTTGCATATCAAGTAGTGTTTTGTCTTCCTTTGTAAAGAGCTTACATTTCTCCTTAGCATTTTTCCATGTGCCTTTCCCATTTCTATAACAACTTAGGAAGCCATGGTTATAGCAAATGARTCTTGATTTCACTCTTACAGAAAACTGTCACTATTCTGTGCACACAGTGCTCGAGCTCATGCTCATTCAGGAGCCCAAAATTAGTTATGCTATCACTACTTTTTTATAATACACTGATAATATTCTGTATGAAGGTATAATTAAAGGGACAGCTAGATGCAAATAGGCAAGAATAAACGAATGACATGTAGGATACCATAGTTTTTGCCTTGGTTCCAAAACCTGTTTTCTGTGCGAAAAGGAGCCAGGAAACAGCATGACATTGAGAACTGCTAGAAGGCAATTAGTTGGTTGTTTTCTGTTGCTGAATACACTTAAGTAAGCTGCTTGAGCTAGTTGTAAAATACTGCCCTATCAAAACTGAAAAAGCCTACTTTTGGATATATTTATTTATATTTTTGTCCAGCCTACTTTTGGATATATTTACTTGTATTTTTAAATAAATAATTGACTGTGTGGAGTTTCACAAGATGTCTTAAAATGTAGATTTGAACTTGTGTTCATTTCTCTCTGTCTGGAAAATAGATAAACCAAATGTTGACTCCTTTTTTACATTTCTAAATACTGTTAAATAGCATCATAGAATCTTAAAATTCTTTTGAGTTGTAAGGGACCTTAAAGATCATCTGTATCATCTACTTCCAAACCCAAAATCATCACCTCTAATATACCTTATTTACGTATTTTTGTTGAAGTATTTTTGGCAATGTGTCTGCAGTCCACATGTGACATTTGATGATCCCAGCCTCTACAAATGGGATTGCTACTGGTCAAAATAGTGTAAATTTAGAATCAAAGATACTGTGAATCTTGTTGCAGTGCTTAAAATATTGTAATTACTGTTTATGAATGTCTTGATTTGCCACCATTTCTGTACTTACTCATTGATCTCCACTGCTGTGAAGTGCTCATGTAAGGTGATGAGAAGCCTGAGATTACTCTTGTAAGCCTTTCCTGTTCAAGTCAGAAATACTTCCTGTACTATCTATTAATTGGAGTTTAAGAAAATACTTCTTTCAGACAATGACTTATTTTAGACTAGAACAGTATTTTTTCTAGGTGAGTGCGAATTAAAGTTTAGAGTCTTAACCGCCCTACTGTTCTACTTTCAGTGGGTTTATTGCCTTTTTTTTTTTTTATTTGAGGCATACTACCTGTACAGGCTACTTAGCTACATAATGTTTCTCACAGTTATAATGTTGCTTTTAAGAACAAAGTAAAATTTAGTTGTTGTGGTCTTTATCTGTGAACTGTTCTCTTGCATTTTAGTAGAATCCTGGTAAAGGTAACTAATCTAGAAACATGAGATATTAGCCTATAGGGGTGAGAAACAAGCTATCCTTGGTTCTTTTGTGATAAAAATTAGTTTATCGCTGTTGTAAAAGAACTTTAGATTTTTAGTGACATATTTGTCTTGATGCAGAAGGCCATATTYAGTGGGGTGATTTCATCCACAGACTGCTCTTTTCTCAAACTTTCATTTGTTTTCCATCTTAGCTTGCACTTTGCATGATTTATTTTATGTTACTGTCCTTTCTGGCTTGATAGAAATATCGATTTCAGAAGTAAAATTCTTCTTAGGTGAATTTAAAGATTTTTTCATATGATTAGTACTGGGGCTGTTTAAAGAGAAATGTTTTAAATCAAGATGTTGAACTTAGGCTTTTGATTTTGCTTTTTTTTCTTGCTAGTCATGACAGAACAATGCAAGATATTGTTTACAAACTTGTGCCCGGCCTCCAAGAAGGTAAGTTGTGACCTTTTTAAAGGTCAGTTTGCACATACTTCTTCAACATTAAAAAAAAGAAAGTGACAAGTGATGAAAAAGAGGAGGGGGGCAACTAAGGAAAAATACAACGGAAAATCAGATTCTTTCACTTGTATAATTTTTAGTAGTTAATTTACTTTCCTACCTGTACTAGCAGCAATTGAATGTGGGGGTGGTAGTAGGCAACATGGGCTATTTCTTCCAAAAGCAGTATTATGTAAAGCRGAATAGTTGTGCAGCTTTTAAATGTTGCCATACCCTGGCTCTAATTTGTTTTTGTTAAACTGGGTACCTGTTGTGCAAGCTTTCTAGAATTCTCAGAGGTAAAATGCAATGCAAAATTGCTATTCTGTAAGTTCTTTCTTGTCAGGGAAATTTCAATTTCTGTTCTTGTAATCCTCTTCGACACTAAATCTGTTTAACTAAAGAAATACTTTATAAAAATTACTCAGGGGTTTTTTTTTGTCTTAATGTATGTTAAAATTTCCATTTAAATAGAGTATTTTAATCCATTTAAGCTGCTTTTTTAACCAGAGCATTTTCAAATATCAATAAGATTAAATAGGTTATTTAAAAATTATTTCTAGGATGTTGAAAATCAGAACTGTAAATAAAAATTAAAAAATATTTTGACTGAAATACTGTCATATTCAAAATGGGGGATATTCAAAATCAGCTACAGTATTTTAAATACAGTCTCATTCTAGCAGTAATGGTATATTAATAATTGTACAGATGACTTTATGCTGTTCTAACTCTGAAAAACAGGATGAGTCATGACTTGATGCAATACCAGAGATAGAAGATAGTAAATAAAGACTCCACCACCATTTGCTGGCAGTCCTTAAGTGGGAAAGGATTTGGAATAACTTCATAAATATTGCATTAGAACTTTATTACAGTGTTTAATATTTGCAATTTTAAACAGCGGAAATGAAAAAGCAAAGGGAATTTTATCACAAACTGGGCATGGAAGTTCCAGGGGACATCAAAGGGGAGACATGTTCTACAAAACAGCACCTAGATTCTCATCGAAATGGTAAATAGTCCTTTATTTATTCTGTCTTTGGTGGGTGATGGCTAGTAAATTAATAAACAGATCTGTTGAAAGGGTGTGCCCAGTTGCTATATGTAACAGTCACAATTGTTTCGAACAGTGAGGAATAGAGTCATCATAGGATTGTTGCCTTGTCCCTTACTTATGTGCAGCATCTTTGTTTTTAGCAGTTAATAGCATGTTGCTTGTGGCAAAGTCAGTCTCCATGGTAGTGCCTACATGGGGACTGTGAAATTACCCAGCTTCTGGGCTGCTAGGAGCTGAACTCYATAGGTGGTCCTCTCTTTCATGTCATGGGCTGTTGGCTGCAAGTGTTGCTTGAGCTGATAAGCACAATTTGGGAATAGCAAAGTTTATTCTATACTGCAATCCTGAAGTGTCAATTTTTTAGCATTATAAGCTGAGTGTATCTGGGGTTTATATATAAAAATAATGTATATTATCCCATCTGTTATTTTTAATCTAAGGTGAAACTAAAGCAGATGAAAATATAAATAAAGAAACTTCGGAGGAAAAACAGGAAGAAGATAATGACTACCACCGAAGTGATGAACAGGTGAGCTCATAGGACATGTTCTAGTTTTATTATGTATTTTAGCTGTTGTGCTTTGGTAAGGTAACTTTGATAATCTAACAGAAGAAAATAAGCTTATTTCAAGCTATTTTTTCTATTCTCTGATACAAACAAGGTGCAGTTTGTGTAATCTGTTTTTTGTAAGCATGAGGTTTTATCTTTGTGTTTTGGCAGGAATGGAGAATACATTAAAGACATTTGCATTAAGATTTCATAGTTCTGACTGAGTTTCCAGAGTATTTATTTGCTTTCAAAACAAATACATGTAATTTTGCCTCCTTCTACAGAGTGTTACCTGGGTACATTGAGCTGAATGTGTATAGCTAATTATGAGCCTAACCCTTGGCAATGTTAGCACATTCAGTGGGCGTAGCTCAGGGTACAGCTGTAGTGGGAGCTGAAGGTTGAGCTTTGTGTGGGAGCCCAAAGCAAGAGGTCATGAACTGCTGACCCTTGGCACAAGAAAGGYCAGAAGGACCTGTGGCACCAGCCAGGGAACTGGACACTGAGACGCAGCAGGAGCCAAGATCCCCAGAGTTTGGTGCTGTGAGGGTATAAAAGCCCAGGGRYTCCTTTGCTCCTTTGTTCAGGTGCCTCCTCAGAGGCACCAGCTCAAGATGTTGGTATTTAGTTATTGTGCCATGATTAAGCAGTTTGAAGGACCTGGATATCTGAGAATATGCTATGGGAAACCTGGAGCTGAACTGGTAAGGAATTCTGGTCTGACTGTGAGTGTGGGGGGTGTAGCTGTGAGGGGCCTTCACTCCCAGCTCAAGTGGTGCGAATGTGACTGCCAGAGTGGCTCATGGATGGTCAGGGAAGTTTCCCTAATGGCACTCTTACTACATATTTTGTTTTCAGCCTTTAGTACTAAGTGTTAGCCCTATATCATAAAAAYAGCACAAAAGCAAGAAAGTACATTTTTAAGTTTTAAACACAAAGATTGTTTGAAAGTGAAAGCTCTTTTTGGGTAAACAAACTATCCCTTTTATGTTTTCCTGTTAAGTGTRTCCAGAGTGACTTCAGCTTGGGTTAATTTTCTTTTCAATTGTCATGTAAGCGAGCTTTCAAAGGTATTGTACTTGTTCCTACATCCTCCTAGTACATAAAAGTATATTATCACAAAGAGCTTAAACTGCAATGAATAGCTGGATAGGAAAAAAATGAGAATTTGAAAAAAAACATATCATTTGTATTCATTCTTTTCAAATGTGTTAAAATTAAACTAGATTAGCAGTTGCATTAGAAGTAAGAAGTGATGTTAGAAGCAGTCATTAAGAATTGGTAATTGTTTTCTGACTGTTTGCTTGTTTTAGCTTTTTGGACTGAAGCAGCCTTGTCCTGACATCAAAAATAACTACTTGAACATTTTTGTCTATTACTTACCACTCAGATTCCAAGATCTTAGGGAATGTGAGGTTTCTGTTAGGCATTTCAGTTTAAAGAAACTATTGTACTTCACTTTATTGTACTAGTAAAAACTGCAYGTAGAATACATAATGGAGAACTGTAGAAAATTGTTCCAGCCTGCTCTTGATTGTTTGCCTTTTCCTGAAGGTGAGCATCTGCTTGGAGTGCAATAGTAGCAAATTGCGTGGATTGAAACGAAAATGGATTCGTTGCTCAGCACAAGCAACAGTCTTGCATCTAAAGAAGTTCATTGCCAAAAAACTCAACCTTTCTTCTTTTAATGAGGTAATATTTTAATTTTAAAAAATAAATTTATAGATACAAAACTTCAAAGGGGAGGGTTTGTGCCTTTGCAAAGGAATGTATTTTATTCAGATTTTATTTTCAGGAAACAGTAACATATGCTGTTCCTTGAATTATATATTATATAGCCATATATATATGTACAGGACTTTTCACTTAGTTTGCATGCATCTTTTCATGTGCATTTGTAAATAGTTCAGCTTAAAGGCTTGGTTATGTGCTTCCACATGTTTGARCAATTTGTTTGATAGATTGTAGCTGAGGTTATCCCCACTGTTGCAGGAAGTTTGCACTCTGTGCGGGGGCCAGGCAGTAATAAACACACTACTGAAGCCCAGTTGAAGGGAAAACACTACAAATACTTTGTATTTGTACTTGTTTTCTCTGCTCTTARTGAAGCTCAATCTGAAGTTGCTGTCTACCACAACCAGTGTTATCAGATGCCTACTTCTCCCTGTCTTTACAGGGAGTCATGGGAAGAATTTAAGATAAAGGTACAGAACAAAAGGCAATACTTTGCACTTCTCCTAGTTCAGATTCAAAAATTATCAGTGGCAAACTATGACTGCAACATCTCTTTATCACTTGGCTGGATCTTGGTCACAGTCTCTGAACATCCCAGTTGACTCTCAACTTGACATCTCTCAATTCCACATTACTACACTGATTCACTGAGTTTTATTTAGACTTTTCATTCAAATCAGACACCTGCTTTCTAGTCCAGTGTGTCAACACCTTTCTGCTCAAACTTGTCAATAGCTAATTTACATCTGTATCACTTTTCCTTCATAATTTCTGTACACTTTAAAATAACGCTATCTTATGGTTGAAGTATGTCCCCAAACTTAGCTGGTCTTTCTGAAACAAAGTGGTGTATCCTGTCTTGTTCTCTGCTGGCTCAGAAGTGGCTCACTTCTGGTTTTAGCCCAGCAGCTGCATAGATACAAGGATTGTTCAAAAGGGTTTTTTTGTTTAATGCATTAGTTTGGTACATGCATGTATAAGCCCTCCAATGCACTGAGCCAATTCATGACTTAAAAACATACTTTTACTGGAGACTTTTTTCTGGAGGAATTGGTTTCAGGCATATCATTTATTCCTTTGCTATCCCTTTCTACCTTCTTAAAAGGTACATAAATGTTGTTGTAATCATTGTACCAGTACCAAGTAACATTGAAAAACAGTTAAAGCTTGTGGGTACTTGGTTGCTTGATACAGACTATTACAGGTTTGAGCTACTGCTATGTTAAGTGGACTGCATGCACAGTCAGGCCTTTCYGGACTGTGGGATAAAGCATTGTGATAAAAGCCACCTTGGTGGAACTTGCTGTTTTCATGCATATTCCCTCGTTTTAGTTCATATTCACTTAGTGTAGTTCAGCTGATCAGTAGTCATATGATCCTCAAGCTTTTATATTGAGATCCTCACTGTTTCTGATATCAAGATTTTTCAAAACTGAGATAGAAAATGAAAATACATATTGAATATCTGCAAAACCCCCATAAATATRGCATATGAGTATGTGGCAGACAGGGTTTTTTTTTTTAAATGTATCCTTGTAATAATGCCAGCCAAATGGTGTTAGRTAAAAACAATTTCAACGCTAAATAAGCTAAATAACATTTCTCTTTGAGATTTCTGTCTCCTTGCTCATTTATTCAACCTTTTTAAAACCATGTAAAGCTTTTTAAGGGGTTTAATACTGCTTAGAAAGAGAAATCAAACAATTAAGTCCGGATCATATTTTATTTCCCAGGTAGGTGCTGACATAGTCTTTCAGTACTTCATGTTGAGAGCAGATATTATCTTTTCTTTCCTGGTACTATTTTTGTATGCAGGTCAACTGCAAGATTACCAGTTCCAGTATCTTCTCAAATGTGTATTATTATGTGAAATATGTTGTTTGATGTACTGGGCCCCAGTGAATTAACTGTCACCTTTATTTTGTCAGCTGGACATATTATGCAATGAAGAGATTCTTGGCAAGGACCACACGCTCAAGTTTGTAGTTGTTACTAGATGGAGATTTAAGGTATGACACAATGGTTCCAAGTAAATCATGAAGTGGCCAAATAAAATGTTTATAAAATAGCAATAATTTGGAACTATAAGTCAATAAAAAGATACTTTTATAAATATCTACTACAGCATCCTTAGACACCAAGTATTTGTTTCCAGTAGATGAAGGAAAGGATTATTAAGTATTCATTGCAAGAGATGAGGGTACATTGCGTTAGCTGTCCAATTATTATCAAGTCTGGCAAAGGAAGTGGAAGCTACAAGAAAGTGKTTTTTTTTAACCTTTTCAAGATATAAGAATGAATAGCAAAACTGAGCATCTGGGAGGGAAGTCAGCCCTGAACAGGGTCRGTGTATGTATGTATACATGGGGTTATCTGAACAAGAAGTTAATATTTGAAATGGAAGAGCAATGCATTCTGAGCATACTGTGTATACTGAGGTGAAATCACTTGATGGCTTTGGGTGCMTATTTAGAAGAGGTCCTTGTGGGAATAGAAAAGCATTTTTCTGTCTTGCAGTTGAAAAATAATTGACCTGTGTAAGGGTCACAGGATAAAGTCCATGGTGTTAMAAATGCAGGGATGCCATGAGTGGAATCTGTTTCATATGGTGTTTCTGAACGACCTGGGAATGGGTTTGAAATAGTTCATGAACAGTGCAGTGACAGCATTGTCATTATTTAGCTTAGTAGCAGATTGATGGTAAGGTACTGGACAAAGCCTTTGCAGTTATGAGTGACAGGTGATTTACAAACAACTGAAGTTGAATTTAGTGATAGATAAAGGGATGCAATGCTAGTTAGGGTTTTGTGGCTTAGCAGCCAAACCAAACAGGAGCGTCAAATTGATGTGCATCTGTACAGTCTGCTCTTCAACTTTTTCAGGGAGATCTGTGTAATTGTGGAAAAKGTGGAAAATAGAACTGTAAACTGCCTTTCCAAGTGAAAGAAGTGGGGGATGTAAAACGAAAATGAGATGTAGGWGGCCCAGAGGAAACAAGCAGACGTAATCGTTTTGATGAGACACAGAGCTAGCTCCGTGGTGCAGGATGTTTTCATTGTTAGAAGTTTACCTATTCATTAAAAAAAAAATCAATAGATACTTTCACAAAAGAAGAATCAAGTGAGAGCTGTTAAATGTGAAGTACCACATACTCTAAAGCTGCTTTCTAGACATGTTCCTTACTTGAGGGAGTTTTCCAAGATGAACAGGTTTGCTCCTGAGATAAAGGAGAAAGGGTTTTTTATCTCTTGTTTGAGCCCTACAGATGAAGATTCACCTTGTCTTTGTCTTGGTGAATTTTTAACAGATCAGATAGCTGCTCTCGTCTTGAAGCTTCACAAGTTTTTCCTACTGAACAGATTAGTTCTGGGTTTGTTTCATAACTTACTGGTATTTCTGTCTTTCAGAAAGCACCTCTACTGCTACATTATAGACCCAAAATGGACTTGCTGTAAGGGAACTTTATTGTCCTTCTGGACAGAGCTTTTTGCAGAGACTATCATCTGGCACCTTCTTAGTGCGTCACTAATCACATGACACAAACCAGCTGAATAATTTTGGAAGACTGGAGGGCTTTCATAATGGACTGTCCTGAAAATTTCTTCTAGGGATGCATTACCTAGACTTCTGGGCAGAAAATATTTATACTTTTTTTGTACGGAAGAAAGAAGTCTCAACTCAGCAAGACACTACCAGCATTAAGTTTACAGATACTGAAAACACTTCACAGTTCCATGTAGCTCAGCCTGATTTGTCTCTTACAGTTACACAGAAAAAAAAAGTTAGAGTGTTGTGGGGTGATATAAATATGTTGCTTTTGACACCAAGTTGCATTTAGTTACTTTTCGCATTCTAAATCTTTAAAAACTATATTTTTGCAAAGTGTTATTGTCTTATATAGTATGCCTGATTGCATTGGCTTTATTCAAGTTATTCTGTAGAGCATTGAACATACCTAATAATACAGTGACTGGTGATAATTTATTATGCTGCATTGAAAACTTAAGAAAATCTGGGAAACCAATAAATTTGTCATTTTTGCCCAGTTATTTCTCTCCCTTACCTTGTGTTTTATATTAAGTTTTGATATTTCTGTATATGTGTTAATTTGGTAAGAAATAATTTCAGTTGATTTTAATGTGCCGTGATATATATTTTGCTATGGTATAAATTGCACCACGTAATGACAAATACTCACAAGTGCTAGATTCGTGAATTTCTTAAAAAAGAAACATTTCTTATGTAGTTGTGGCTTGCAGAAATCAGTTTTTAATTTAGAGAGAATTTACTATCACTAGCCGTTGAAACAGTGGCTCCTGGGCAACTGGGAGTACGGCAGATTTTTCATTTCACTGATCAAAACTTCCTCAGATATTGTGGGCAGCTTTATATTTCTGTAGCTGCTTTCTTATGAAACCATAGCATTTTCCTTACTGCAATTCCTAGCTCACTTGGGATGGAGGAAGGGGGAGTCAGACTATTTTAGCACCTTTTGGCCTTAACTAATAATTTTGCTTGCATCAGCCCTAAAGGATGCAAGGTAATACACATTCATGTGTGTATGGGTACATACATCTATATACACATATAACTATATATAGGGTTATAGAGAGCACCCTCAATAGCACTTAGCAGGCTCACTGCACTTTTTGTAAGGCTTTTTGTAATAATTGGATTTTTAAAAATAGTAGTTGAAAGTGATTTCTGCAAGCTGTATCCACTATGGCAGATATAGTATGATTGTGAGAACATTTGTCTGGCACATGTGTCAAGTAGTTGAAAACAGTCTATGCCCTGTTATTGCCAGCTGGAAATAGTTAACCTAATTTTTGGAAGAGTTTTCCTGTCAGCTGAAAATGCTAGTTGCTATTCCTATTATTAGACACTGTTTTTATTTGGTAAATTGTCTTTGGATAAGAAGCCCTGCTTCCTCTTCTGCTAGAAAGTGTTACTTGATAACCAGAAGCTGGTACTGCAAGAGATTTATCTAAACATTTTAAATCTTCTTCCACTTCTTGAGTTTTCAAAGCACTATGTTCCTCAGCATGTCCCTTAATTTCCTTCTTTGGAGTCGTCAGTCCTCCTTTCCCAGCTCTGTTGCTGCTCGTGCTTACCTTTGGAAACAGGGCTCCTTATTTTTGATTACAGTCACAGATGTGAATAGGAAGGAAATAAAAAAAGTATGTGAGCAGAGAATGAAAGAAAGCCTGCTGAATTGTGGAGATGGAAAGGAGAGCCACACAGAGGCCGGAACACGCTGCTGTCCTTGCAGGTGAAAGTAAGATAGCTGCATTTGAATGTTTAGGTTATACAGAACTCCACATCTGGTTCTTATGTGGCATTTGTGTGTGCATGTCTGTGATTCATGGAATCAAACGTTGCTCTGATTTTGTCTTGCTGTTTGTGGACTCAGATATGTGTACTTTTAGCTTTTTTCAATCTTTGCTTCATCTGGCAGAAAAGAACAAATGAGATGATGTGTCTGCCTTTTTTAAAACTTTCCATGAAAACAGTGAATGGTATGGATGTGTACACAAGCTGACATACTGGGCCTTTCTGGAGCTGTTTTTTATGTGGTTGTTACTGTTCTAGTGTAAATAGGAGGCTGGCTTTGCCACTGGGAATATGAGCAGGACTGTAAGGACTGTGCACCCAGAGTATACACACAGTGGCTGTACCTGATGTAGACATAAAACTAAAGCTGCCAGACAGCATCTGATTAACCACCTTAATCAGAATATATATATACACACACACACATAAAAACAAATATATATATATATACATATACACATATAAATGAGATCTGTCTACCTCAGAGTGTGTGTACTGCAGAAACCTTTTGTATGACTAGATATTGACGCAGTGCTGTTAAGGTACCTTGGGATTTATTATTTCCCTGTGTACTTGAGCAACTGAGAAATTAATTAGGAACACACAAATTCAAAAGCCTTTCAAATCTATCTCTTGCTGTAACAACTTAAAATATAAAACCTATAAGTTTATAACCATCTTTAGAATCACTTGAATTTGTTATGGTGCTATCAGTATATAGAAAACTGTTTATAACTATATGGATACATAAATTCAAGCCAGTATTAATACCTATAGCTGGGGTTTTTGCTTGTAATTGTGTGTAACTGCTTTTGCAATGTGTTTAATCTGATAAAACCGCACCAGTAAAAAACAAAGCAAAACAAAACCCAAAAACCCAAAAAAACCCCAAACAACAAAAGAAAACCCCACAAATCAACATAAAACTCCAAAGTTACTCATTTATCTAAATCACATGTGATAACATCTTCACTACAGAAATTTTCTTCGGGAGTGATGTGACTGTGACTACACCATATGTTAGTCTCACTGAAAGACTACTATGCAGAGCAAGGTCTTCTTTGGGTCAGAGCCTTGTTTCATTTCTGTGACACTTACGAGACAGTGAATTTATAACAAGATTATATTGGGTAAAGTAAGCCTGATACTGCAAGGTTGAACTAAAATTTGGACTTGGCCATCGATATTTCTTAGTCCTGGTGAGATCATGTTAGTTTATTTTGGCTTTTGTGAAGATGCTATTACTCCGAAGTAGTTTTTACAATTTATTACGCTGGTAAATAATTGCAGTAAGGAAGTATCTTGTTGCATTATCCTCAGCAGCAGTGAGACTGATGAATCACCTGGATTCAGGGTCTCACTAAGTATACTTTAATTAAAAATAAAGAATTCAGATAGAATATATAATACTGAATTAAATAAGATTTGGGGGTTTAAATTTTAACTTTATAAAATTATTTATTTTATTTTAAGCCTTCTGTCTTATTTTACCATCCAAGTATTTTTGGTTTTAGTGGTCCAGCTTTATTTACGGGCATATAAAATGAAATTGTAAGATGTTTTTACAAGCTTCTTCCTTTGCATTGAGTTTGAGTAGCTTTCATCTGTATGTTTTTGTTTTGTATGGATAAAGAGCATTACTTATGCTTTTGTGCAATAGGTTTGAAACATGCATTTATTAGGCATACATTTAAATTGTAAATGTAGCATCTACTTACCATTACATATAAAAGGAATGTAGATGGCTTTTCTCTCTTGTTCAAATGGAATTTTATTTGGGGCTGTTAYTTGGGGGTGGGTGTACGTGTGTTTTGCTTTGTTCCATTTTTTATTTTAAGAGTGAAATGGGGGATTTAAAAATTGTGTAAGTACAAGAACTATCTGTCAGCAATATTTTAAAATAAATGATCTTGCAAGAAACCTTAATGTGAATTGTGGAAGCAATCGACAAGACTTGCAGCCTATCTGAAAATGTTTTGTGCCATTGTTAGGTCTGGTATATTTGTGTACCATCAAACCTGGGAATATTTTTTTTACTGGTTGTGCAATAGTATACACAACACTGTCACCTCAGGAGATATGGGATCATGAAAAATATCAGACTACAACTATGATGGTGCTATTTTTTCCAATAGGCTATGAGCCTTTGAAAGCTCGTCTGGCTCTTATTGTCTTTGTAACAACACAGTCCTAGGGGATCTACAGACTTTTTTTTTACTAGATGATAAATATAACTTGCTATTTTACAGTATTCTGCATATTACATTGAGATAAATAAAGTAGGAAAAAGCCAACCAGTCTGTACATCAGTGAGATGAATCTTAATACATATTTTGTACAGAAGGCTTTACTGAACAGAAAAATCAAGTTTCTGCTTTTCCTCAGGTAATCACTTCWGTTTGGATGTTTGAAAATGTTAATGCAATTTCAGTCTGCCTAAAGTTGCTAAAGGGGAAAGAAATTGTTCCACACACGAGTCTCCCTGCATGAGATACAATTAAATGTTGCTTAGTTCTTGAGATCTGTTGTTGAAGAAAAGGCAGCAGAAAACAACATTAAAGAACATGGAACAATGACTCCATCTCTGCTTTAATCAAAACTTGTATCAGGACAAAAAATATCTAGGAACTTGGGTCTTGTGGCAAGTCAACAGATAATGTTTTACCTGTTTATTTTTATATAAATTAAAGATATGACTCTACTATTTGGTCCGTATTCTATGATATTTAGAGCTTTTTGGAAATCTTTTGAAGCTACAATGACCTGTCCATGTCCCGGTGGTAAGATAGGAACTACATGTCCAATTCTCTGAACATTTACATTGGTAAAATTACTAATTTGGGTGGTTCCACAGAAACCAATGGGATCATTCATGCAAATGGGTAGGTATGCCTGAAGGAAGAAGTCCTGAGTTTTGAATACTGATGTTCCGCTATTTTTGTTATTTCTGTTTGAAACTGAAAAGTATTGGTTTGATGAAATCTTTAATTCAAGTGACTTATCTGGACAAAAGGAAAGTTTTTTCTTTCCTTCTGCAAYGGATTATTTTGCAGTTAAGGGACAATTAGCCAGTGCAACCACTAAGCCTTTATCCTCATATGTGGCATAAAAAAGATTCTGAAACTGTCAGAGTGTAAAACCATATTTTTGGCTTAGCTTCATTTAAAAGTTTACAATTTTTTATGCTTTGTGTTGCTGTGTAACTTCTGTACTACTGGTGGCTAGTTTTGTCTGAATAAGCCTTTTGGGGATTAATGCTTAATGTTTTGATTTTATGATAGTGAAGCTTGTATCCAGTGTTTTGCCAATGAATATTATATGCTTGTTAATAAAAGCAGAGAAACTAACTGAAATGTTGTGAGGCTGGAAGTTTTTGTCCTATTCTCTCCCGGGAACATAAGGAACTAGCAGTTGTCATAGCACTGAATAAATGCAGTGTGACTGAAACAGAGGTGGTGTGGCATTGCATGGTCATAAAATCCGCCTTTTACTCAAAACACAAGGATATCCCAAAGTTTACTCCACTGCAGTCTGTGACAAGTGTATGTCAAGTCACTGCCAGATAGGAAATCAAATTGCTTCAGTCACCAAGAGGGAGCACACCATTGTCCTAGTGTCTTTATGTACCTGGATAAAAAGGTTTTTCCCTGACCTCTATGTGTTCCTTCCAGCCTTGTGAGGTGTTGATGCACAAGGACCAATTRCAATGTCGTGGAACACAGACACCCACCTGCACATGTGCTGAGTAGAACATGTGGAAATGCCTTCCAGATTTCATTTCAGTTAGGTGTGTTAGCAAGGAGAAGAAGTCTCTTATTTACTGGAGTCTTTGATTGAACTGAATATATTTTGTCTTTGAAAAAATTGGCTTATTRTGGTATTTGATCAACATTGGTGATTTCTCACTGCATAAGTTGAACAGCTTCTATCCTTCAAGGTCCTTTGAGGTTTATGTTAATACCTGAAGAGATCAAAGGTATGGGGGAATTTTTAGGTAGAATTAATTGAAATGCCTGGTTGASACAAAATACAATGCAAAACAGGTGGTACAATAGTTGAATTTCTTGCAGTAGCTACATACAGTAATGGAAATGGATAGCATGTGAACTACTCTGCATGGTGAGAAGGCAGCACCTTTATTTATGCTCTTGGACAGCCTGCCAGCAGCTCTGGGCTGCTTTGAAACTCGTTTTATTCATACATGTATATTTCTTATTTGCACTGATAGTACTTGTGCATAATTCTCCTGAGGAAATTAGGCATTTGCTACTTACTAGCTTCATTTAAATACCAGCATGAGAGACTGAATGCAGAATGGTCCCTTTGCCTGCATGTAGTCACTTAAAACTGGATGAAAGTTAGCACTAACTCAGCAAGTGTTGCATTTGGTAGGTCTTCCATGTCTTTATTATACTATCTAATACTTAGATAAGTTCTAATGCTTACCTGAACTTGGTAATACTGGTTGCTTCCAATTATCTGTGAAGTAACCAGTGACGGGCCTGGGCTTCCTTCCTTACCTCAGCATGATGTTAATCTAATAAATAAAAACTATTACTCTTTGACTGAAATTCCCGAGTGTGACAAAAAGGAATTGTGCTAACAGTTGTGTTAGCCCTGAAAGCATGAACCTGTCCAGCAGCCAGTGGGAGCTAACTACATTTTTCCCCAAAGGTGATACAATATGAAGACGTTTTATTGCTATTTCTTTCTTTATAAGAAAATAAAAATATTCTTGCATATTTTTCTGATCGAGTATTCTACTGTAAAAAACTTTACTTCAAGTGGACTATCACTTTTTGTGCGATAACTTCTTCAGGGTTCCTTGGGATTAGACCAGTAAGAAAAAAAGTCCATATTAATTGAATATGTGCATTTAAGATAGATAAATTCAGCTGTTTAAGCCCAGGTGTAGACATAGTCACTCAGGATTAAATTGGTCTCTGCTCAGGCTTAATCCGGTGCCACATCTGAATACTGCAGTGCAAATCCCAATGTACCTCTCTTAACAAATCCCTGAACATCTTTAATTTTGAACATGGTCCTCGTTTCGCTTTTTATATGCTTGATTTTTTTTCAGTCTTCCTTTTGATTAGTTTTTNTTTTTTTTTTTTGAGAAATTCAAGCAATGACCTGGTCTTAGTGGAGAAAAAGGTTTACAAGTGTAGTCTGAGAGATTTGGCTACTAAGAGGAAGATGTGGTCCACATCTGTGTAATACATCTAGTCTTTCATGTGGCAATATGCTGGCATTTGCCACTGTGTAGAGGTGTTAACTGAAGGGTTTGAACTGGACATGTCTGTGCTTTGTGTGTTGTGTGCAGTGATCGTGTGTTGATGTGTCGTTGGAAATAAGAAGAGAGCAAAAATGTAAGCCACTGGCTTCAGTATGAAGACTGATGGGGTGATTTCCATGTGAAGATGCTGCCCTTAAAACCTTGTCTGTTGTTTTCTGCCCCTGTTGAGCAACTGAGAAATTAATTACGAACACACAAATTTAAAAGCCTTTCAAATCTATCTCTTGCTGTAACAACTTAAAATATAAAACCTATAAGTTTATAACACACCTGAGGGAAGGGAAACTTAATTCTCATGAAATTGTTTAAGGCTATTTGTCTATTTGTTTTCTCATTTGATGCAAAGTTCACTGTCCCTTTCCTGAATCCTGACTCCTTGTTCCAAGAGAACACACAACCTTTGATTCTGGATGCTCTAAGGCCGCATCCTATGAAGGTTTCCATTGCTGTTGGGAACAATGCTGGCTGCTGATGCAGTAAATKATGTCTCTGCATCTGGTCTGTTCTTGGTCTCAGCAGGGTGCAGGGCAGTTCTGCTTTGGTATATTTTTTAATATGCTTCTGTTTTCCCATTTAAGCTTTGACTTTGTAGCTAGTTGCAATGGAGTATTAGCATTACTTGGATTATTGTTTTAAATGTATTTTGATGTTTTACAGGAGAAAACATCCTGGAAAGGTGYCTGGAAAGAGACTGATAGTACAGTAGTGAAACAGGATGTCAGGTAGAATGTATCCCTTGGGCTGCTTTCACACCTCYGAAAAAGATTCCTTTCTCTGCTTCACATTAGTGTTATGGACTGCCGCTGCAAAGTCTGATGATTTCAACTGAAATGCTCAGCTTTCAGACTCTAGATTTTATTGCAGCAGTGGGCATTGCTTAAAAATGGTGAATGCTGATTTGAAACACAGACAATAAGTTGTTGTTTCTGGATCCTCTACCATTGGCACCTCAATAGACCCTGTGTGTTGTGACTCAAGAGAAAGCAGGCTTGTCATTCTGAAGACTGTCTTCTCTTTCCGTTCTCCCAGAGGCCCCCAGGGTGTCTTGAGACAGGTGATGGTGGTGGTGGTGGTGGAAGAGGAAGGCAAAGGTCGGAGATTCTGCACTTCTCTTTCTCCTCCACMCTTTTGCACAGGTTTTGCCTTCCCTTTTAAGAGCCTCAAGGCAATCTGCTCCCAATCCATCCTGCATGTACTTTTCAGGCATTCAAAAGCGATTTTGATAAAGACACATGATGTCAAAGCATTTTTTGAAGGCTTTCACTTATTATCAGGTTGTCAGTGGTACAAACTGCAGACATTGATACTCAGCATGTTAAAAATTACCTACAGTTTTCTGGGTTTTATACTGGAAATTGAGAGGAGGCTGGTTTTCTTACTAATGAATCATTTATAATTTATGGAAAGAGGTAGGGATTTGTGTAGACTAACAGGCTAGGTGTCTGGAAGATACAAAATGTGATTATTGTGGCTGTGGATCTGAAAAGACAGCCACTGTTACATAATTGTTAATAGACTTAATTTGAAGTAGAAGAAAATAATTGAATTCTACAGGAGATCCTGAAGTCATCAGTGAAGTCTGTGCTTAGACAATGTAAAAAATACCGGCTTTACAGGGGTTTCTTAGGATGACTGAGAGGTCTGCACACTTCTGAGTGCAAACTAATTGGGAAAGGACACAATGGAAAAGAGAGAGGAGTTGGGAAATACGTACTGCAAGAGGTGAGGTTGCTTTGGATTTTGTGCTGTGTACCGCCTTATGTCTCATTGTGTGCCTGTGCATGTGTCCCTGAACATCTCCTTGTGACCGTGACCCAGCTGCCGAAGCTGTACAAGAAGGTCATTACTGAGTCCTGTGGCTGTGAGAGAGTGAGGTCCTTGATTTGAAACACTGAGATGTTTAGTCACATCTGTAGGGAGCACCCTGGGGTGTTCCATAGTCACTGGGTCACCTCTGAGGTGATCAAACAACCAGTGGGAGAGTAAGTAAGTAACTTACTGTAAGTAAGCAAGAACGGTATCCAAAGACAAGACACAGCTTTATGGATGGCTACCAGCCAGACAGCCCAGGGAGAAGAAGCCRTATCTTTGAAAAAATGGGTGTTTCACACCATCAAAGAGACAGCTAGGGTGCAGTCATTAACTGATAAATCAGTGGTCCACCTATCATCCCTCTGCGCCCTCACAGATCAGTTTTATCAGAGATGCATGCAGCTATTTGAAAGTTAGTACTGATCCAGAGCCAATGTCAGCTAGATCCCACCTATCTGCTGGCACGTGCTTACAAGAGTCTTGGGATAACAGGTCTGCCAGATTTCAACATGAAAGCAGTCACAACTTTGGCATTCTAAGTCCTCATACGTTTATACCATATTTCGGCTCTTTGCTCATTCTTGTTCTGTAAGTGTTCTTGGTCTTGGAGCCCAGAAATGGCTCTGATTATTTCAGAAGCTAGATTTTCCTGATTTAGCAGCAGTTWTCCTTTCTTATCAAAGAACTCTTTAGCTGGTTTTCCCTAACTTCTTTTGTTTCACTTTGGGACATCTTGTATCACTCTATGGCAGCTCCTTTCCAAGCATTTTTTTTGGTGTGGTTCATGCAGTGGTTATTAATGCTAACAGGGCAGTGTTGGACTGCTCAGCTGACCACCCTGGAAGCAAACAAGGCATGGTGGATCCATTCTCTGAACCACAGCATAGGAGCAGTTAGAAATCCCCTTATAACTAGAGGATCTAGAGCTCTACAGAGTAGTGCATTGTAGATGATGACTGCAGATAATGTGATGCACAGGGGATGGCTGACTTTGTCACAAGTATGCTGGGCTGTATGCTAACACATCTCTTTAACCATAAGAACTGTAATTCAGGAAGCCTCTGTTTTATTCTCCACTGTGCATAAACCCATCGTGCATAAACRTTTTGGTAACAGACATGAAAGCTGAGTTATATGGGCTTTCCTTGATGCTCATGCATCTGATTCTTGGCTTACTGTGAACACTGAACACTGTGTTCCTTGCCAGCTTGTTTAAGAGTGGCCAAAGTCATGCATACTACATAGCAAAAGAACCAGATGCTGATCTCTGCTCACACTGAAGCACTGTGTTTTCAGCAGTAGCATAGGCAAATATTAGGCTCTGTGAAGCTTGTTGAATACTGTCAGCTTCCTCTCTCTGGCAATACAGGAAGAAAGTTCCCTTTAGCTGCCATTCTTTAGCTTTTCACATCTTGCTGTTGAAATTAGTAGCTTTTTATCCTCATCTTAATCTGCCCCTTCACTGATGCATGCAGGCCAGCGCACTGAGTTGTGCTCAGTTCCCAGAGATTGGTTCCAAGTGGAAGAGGTTTTGCTCTGATAGTACCAAGTGAGATGTATTTGCTTGACAGAGCAGGAAGTAGATGAAATTGCAGACWTGAGTTTATTTTGTTAAGGAGAGAACAGGTTGATAGTAATGRTCTTTGGGGAACTTGGGAAGAGCGAAGTTTTGAGAAACACAGGCAGTTTTATGGAGAAACCAAAGATTAAACAAAACCTCAGAATTGGCACCAATAGCAGCACATGTGGACTGCATGTGCTGGTGTATGCTGGGGCCTCTGATCTTCACCTGGAGTCATTCACAGAAAACATTTACTCGGTAGCAGGTGGACTGGGCTCAGTCCCCCACCTGTCCAATAGCTGGACMCCAAATTCCAGTCTCCCAAATCCCAGTCTCCCCAGTTGTTGTTGTTTGGGCTTGCATGTGTTGGGGCCACTGCTCCATTCCAGCTGCCAGTACTGACCATCACACACATCACTCACCCCATGCAGACACCTGCACACAGAACTGAGTGCCCCTCAGTCAGGAAGAGGGTAGAAAGGAATTAACTATGAGAATGGGATGGAAGCACACTGGGTACAGGGCACACACAGTAACTCATAGATATTGATAAGCTGACTATTTACGAAAACCTGGTCCTTTTAAATCCCTTTTCAGCTGTGTTTTCCTGTGGGTCTTTAATCCCTCAAGTCATCTAAGACTCTTCCTTTTTCTGCCTTTGTTTCCTYCCTGAGCATCCCATAGTAAGTCCTGTGCAATCCAGAACTGCTTCTTCCTTGCATTTCATAAAATGTCTCATAGCCCTAGGTGGCAAAACCCCTCAGACACCTCATCAGGGGAGCTCTCCTGAATGTTTTGTAAGGGTGGGTATGGCACGTGAACACTGGGCCGATCGTTCTCCTGGGACAGCCCTTGGAGGGGTCAGACAAGGCTCCTCAAGAGTTATTAATTTTCCTGCCATTGTGTCAGAATTAAATAGAGGCTAAAAAGAAACCATCCTGGTGCAAAAGTGATTTGATTTTGCTGCTGTGGAAATGCAGAGTAGCAGCAGGAGTAGATGGGGGCTGKTTGCAGATCTTGCCTGCTTCTCTTGGTGGAAAGGCTGGACAGGATGCCCACTGCTGCGATGCATCCTGGCATGGACAACAAAGCACATCTCAGCTCAGCTGCAGTCAGACTTTGTGGGTTTGTGAACTTTCCAAGGCATTTTGAATAAACTCTCTTTAAAGCCCACCACCTACTTCGTAGAAGACAAGGTGAAGCAAATTACTTTTGACACTATCTCGAGCATGCCTATGTTAAATACTTCCCACCTCTTACAATGTGGGGCAGTGCTCGCCTTTGCAGGAAGAACAATTCTTCCTGGAAAGCCTCTGTAGGTGATCATCMTGAGGTTTGGTAAGTGCTTTGCACAGATTTCCTTTCCTCATGTGTTCAGCTTTGCTGGGGCTGGAATATATTTCTTCAGGGCAAGAATAAAGGATTACAGCTGGCAAAGTAAGTGCAAGCTGAGCTGCCCACAGGCTTTGAGTGCACTAACAGCAGTGTGGCAGCTACCTGATGGCTTTTCAAAGCAACAGGCTTTCTAGACAGACTGGAAGTGGGGTCACAGTCAGGGTGGACTTTTTTGAAGTGTCACAGGAGGGGGGATTGACATTTAGAGAGCACTTAAACTAATGGCTTTTTTTATGCTATGCYTCCTCCTGGTTTACATTCTGGGGTTGTCCATGCTCGTACTCTCAAAAGCCAATTTTCTTGAGCTAATTGTGGGTTCTGCAGAGCAGATCCTATTCCAGGGAGTGCAACAAAAGCTGAGTTTAGTTTAATGTGTTGTTTGATGTGTTCTCTTCATCCTGGTCAGCCTTGCTTTACTCCAACCATTTTGTAAAACTTCCCTCATCCAGCCATGCTTTTTATGTGCAGTCTCTGGGCACGAAGGTACTTCAGTGGATTTGGCTCACTGATTACAGCACTGGACAAAATGAAGGGGCCTGGGGACAGGACAAGCAGAGCTCTCATCATCTGTTTGGCAGGAAGTCTGGAGGCACTGAGGTAAAGCTGACCTTTCCCAGCTTTGCAATAGAAACAGACTGTGAGTCTAAGTCAGGTTAGCCCTGGAGGTCTGGGTCATATTGGAACTCCTTCCAGCCTTTCTGTAACATAACCTAAAGCTCCTCTTTGCAGGACAATGCCTTTCAACTCCTTTGCGCCAGAGGGAACCAGCAGTGTGTGCAGAATGTTATATGCTGATATAATAAAATATTTCAAGGGCATCTCAGATGGCTGGGCTGGTTATAAATAGTACTAGAGGAAAGCTGCATGAGAGTCACATAAACCACTCCTAAAAATCTCTGCAGGGAGGTATTTTTAATACCCACCCACTGCAGTTTCATTAGCACCACCTGTCTTACATTTGGAGAAAGACACAGATGATGTTCTCCAAATATTTGTGGTACCCTAAAAAGCAATGCATGCATGTGATTAAATATTCATAGTGTCCCTTCATTTTCAAATGTTTCTTTTTTAAGCCTGCATCTGACCATTGCCTGCTTTTGAGAAACACTTCAGGACTGCAGGATTCTGTGAGATTTTGTAGCTGATATCTGAAGCAAATTAACTGTTGGCCCTAGGAAACTTTCAGCTGAGATGTCTGCAATAAACTCAGCTAGGGGAAGTCAGTAGAAATTCCTGTGTATTTCATACCTGCAAATTTTATTTAACTTTCCAAAAGAATATTTGAAGTGATGAGAAGATAGTAGAAAGAGGTAAAATTCAGAAGGCTAATTGAGTAATACATTAATTTTATAATGAGTAGAAATTCTCCCGTCTGTCCCAGGGAGCAAGCAGGGGACATTTGAGTCATACTGTAGCTTGGTGGCTGCTCMGCAGATTTAGTTAGGGACGGTAAATGCAAGATTTGAGACGGGATGGACTGGCCTCAAAACAGTAACTGAAATCTTCCTCAGGATGCGAACAAACTTTGTCAGACTTCCTCTGGCTTCAACYACCCTTATTTTGAGACCTAGGACTTCAGCCTGTTGCAGTGAAGCAAGGTGATTCCTGGATTCCCGACTAGGACATGCCTAGTCCTCATCCCAGCTTTTCTTACAGATGAAGTGCAGTGGTTCAGTTAAACCAGGAAGTGGCACTGTTTGAAAGGAGTGACAAGAGAAGTCTGCTCTGCAGCTCCCTTAAAGGCAAATTCACAAGGAGACAGATAATCGGGTGGGACAGTGGGATGGAGTGTTGACCTGATGGYCATGGCTTTGTGTGTCACCGTGTGAACTCGGAGCCCTCTGTAGGAGTCACCTCTATTCAAGATCTGGCAGACATGTAATGGCAGAAGGAAAGAATCACTGCTTTCTTCACTTCTTSTCCTTCAGACCCTCTACCAGAACAGGTAATTTGGAAGGTTCCTTTTTGCAGTGCAGGCTTTTAATGTTTCAGAACATACAGCACAGAGAAGGTATACAACTAGCCYAGGTTTTTCTCTTAGGGACTTAGACCTTCTGGAAAGTCTCCTTTTCTTCCTTGCCACAAAACCCCACAAACAAACAAACAAACAAATCCAAAAACAAACAAACAAAAAAAAACAAAAACCAAAACCACCACAAACCAAAACACAAACAAACCCAAAAAACAAACAAAAAAAACCACCCCAAAAACAACCAAACAAAAAAACAACCAAAGATCAGAACAGTCAGGAATGCTACTGAGAGATTGACACCTGCAAATTAAAGATGTGTCTCATGTTGTGCATGTTGATCTGCTGGTTCTGCTGTCCAGTACTATTACCTGAGGGAAAAGACAGCAGYTGAATATTTTCAACTTCACTCTTAGAAGTACTTATTCTCTCTGAGATAGAGAGGAAGAGTGTCTCTGCCCCAAGGCTAATTTATTTCAGTTTCTCCTTTTGTGGGCCACTGACTTAGGCGTAGCATTTCCCAAAATGATGAAACACCCAATASTCATACCCATAGCTTGTCTCTGTGSATTGGCTGTTTGATTTCTTTCTGTAGCTTGATGGTAAAGAGCTGATACACGACAGCTAGAAGGAAGACAGCAGCAGGTTGGCCATTGTGCAGCATTTGAACTGTGTAATCACCAGATGTATTCCTCTGTGGCTARACTTACAGCAGCAATTTTTGGAAGTTATCAAAATTCACGACATTGAAGAAGAAATGCCCTTTTTTATTTCCTCTCTTTGCCTTGCCTTTTGGACAGCTCTGCTCTAGGTAATGCTGTGCTCTGATAAATGGGCTGACTGCATCTTTACGTTTTCAGAAGGGAACCTGAAGAAACAATGGCACRGTGCCATTGGCAGGCAGTGTCACCATGCAGAGCTCCAGGGCCTGGCCACTGGGCACTTGCAGGCTGGAGAAAAACTATGTAAAACTCCTCTGCCGTCATTGCAGAGATTTGCATCCTCATTCCATGCAGACTGTGCCTTTCACAGTGTGGCTGCAAAGGTTTAGTGGTGCATCAGTCAGAGCCTCTAACAGAAGTAGCCTTGGAGATGAGTACATTCAYGGACGCTGCTGATGGATTTGTCTCATGACCCTCTCCACATCTCTCCAGGTTGTGTAGAGGTGGACTGAGGTATTGTCATGAGCATCTTTTTCTGATCTTGGTTTCTAGGTAGTTTCATTCATTCAAATCTGCTGTAGTACTGTCATGGGTTATTTGAACAAAAATTTGTGTTAGGTTTCTTTTAGAAAGGCAGCTGAAACAGATAGCTCACCACCCAAACATTTTCAGTGTTAATATTTCCTCTGCATTCCCCGACCTGCCAATATAAACTGCTACTGAGGATCTCCTAGGAGAGCTGTAGTAGTAAACATGTAATTCTTTTGGCAGTCTGTAGCTGTTTTATAAATTTAGACAAACTAAAATATATAAGCATTTCTGAGTAATATATTGAGGTTTCAAAAAAAGATCCATCCATTTTGGATCACTTTTTTTGCTAAATAAAACATCTTTTGTTGAGAAAAAAAGGTGAACCAAAAAAGAAAGTTCATAATTTAGCTTTTAGTTATATCAAAAATCTCCGGTGTTTCTTTCTACATCTCTTACAGTTCTCATGAGAATACTCATATCTCCTCTTGGGAGAGTACTGTATTTAATTAAATACGTGTATAATGGTAGTGCAGTGAGTCACATTTCACTTTTCACTCCCAAATAACCTTCTTTGGAAGACATATATTCCATCAATGAGGCATTTAAGACTCCTGGTCCAGGCATATTTTTATGGAARAATTGCTATATCTGGTTCTGGGGCGAGACCAGAGAATGGAACAAAGCTGATGAAGGAGCACAAGTCTTACAAGGAGCATCTAAGGGAGCTGGGGGTGTTTTACCTGGGGAAAAGAAGGTTCAGGGGACACCTTGTCACTGCAGGTCCCTCAAATGARGCTGTGTCCAGGTGGAAACCTGCCTCTTCTCTCAGGGAGTGAGTGGGAGGACAAGAGAACACAGCTTTAAACTGCATCAGTGGATGTTTGTGTTGGACATTAGGAGGGATTTCTTCACAAAAGGGGTGATCAGATGATGGAATGGGCTGCTCAGGGGGCTGGTGGAGTCAGCACTTAGCCAAAGCAGTCTTGATTGGTCAAAGGCTTGACTTGATAAACTCAGAGGTCTTTTCCAACCTAATGAATTCTGTGATTCTGCACCTGCACTTCACTCCCCATCCGCAACAGCTGCACCACKACACCATAAAATTCACCTTTGACAAAATCACAGTGCTTTCTTGGGATTCTGACATCCCCAGAGCAGCCCCTTCTGGCTGTGCAGAGGGAGGTAGATGCCTGCTGACAGGGAAGATGGAGCCCCTGTGGGGGCAGCTGGCTGCTCTGGCTGCCTTGGCCAATGCTACAAGCCAGTGCAGCTGGCAGGATTACCCAAAATACATTAGTGAAACTACTTCGGCATCGATCGATGACTTTATCCCTCACTCAAATTCCATTAGTTAATTTTGCAGGCCACAGCCTGAAAGTCAAACTGCAGTAATGTAATTTGGGTGGATAATAAAAAAGCAAAAAGCAAAACCACCCTTAGAAATAGTCAGGAAACATTTATTTTGTGTAACGCTATGGGATATGTTAGAATATCTCTGAATTCAATGCAGAATAAAGTTTATTTTCCTGCCATTTGTTGTGTTTTCACCTTATTTGAGGGTGCAAGCCATTGTCTCATTGCTTTATTAATGCAGAGAATGTCACTGCACGTTTCCCAGCTAACTTGCTTAGTCTAGCTCCTTTATACCTTTGCTTTGCTTAGTCTAATTCCAGACATCGGGTCAAAAAAGTGAATTACAGTTGCCCCAGGAGAGACARTTTCTATCTTAAAATTCATGGCAAAATGAGTTTTCCGCAAGTGGTCTGATAAGTGTGTTCTTTTTTAATTAAAGATTTTAGCATATCAAGACTAAAAAAGTCATGCCAGTGACTTAGTACAGGGGGAAGTACCACAGCATGTTTTAATAYTGCTTTTCTTATTTCTCTAGGATTTATTGCTCTTATATACCTTAGCAGAGCTGAGCATCAGAATAGATAATTTTATTGTACTGCCAGGCTGTAAGAAATGGAAACAAATACCTGGCTTTGTTCAAAAAAAGTTACACTGAACTTTGAACTAAAACATCCTGCTCATGGACTTAGAGATAAAAATCTTTCTCTCTGGTTAGGAATAGTGCTTGTGGGATTTGCAGTAGAGTGGGTGCATCCTCACATTGTCTCCATTTCTGCCTGGACAAGGACTAAGAAAGAAGTTCAGAGATGGGAGGAATGAATAATTTCATGTTTTGGCCATCAGAATATGTTGGGGCAGACACAATCACTGCTTATCAAGTTACTCAGTAGTACTGGTGAACAGTTTTGAGTTCTTTTGTTTGGAGTCCTGTTCTTTCACCGCAGAAATGAGTGAAAAATTTGGTCACAGTGAGGATTAAATGGGGACAAGTGTTGAGTTCTTGACAGCTTTTTGCTGGGGGAAGAGAAAGAGAATACCASTGCAAAAGACGGATTATAAAAATTTTGGGGAAGTGATATCCCTGTCATACACCTGGTTGCAAGTACCCTTGAATAGCATGTAAATTTTGCAGATTGAGTCCAATCATCTAGTGTGGCTCTAGGGGAAATACTGTATTTCACACTTTTTGGTTATTGCTTGATGGATCTGAATCTTGGAGCATCTGAAATCCCAACACAGTTTTTGATTAAGAGAGCAATTCTGTGAGGTCTGTCTTGGCTGAGCTGTGGCCAAACCTGCAGCAATCTGCAGTGGAGCATGCCAGSACCCTCCTATTCCATCTCTGCAAATACAGCAAGGTCGTTTTCACTCTCCCAGTGGGGATAGAAAAATGTTGGGAAGAGCTGGGAAGGAACATCCTCCAGAAAAGCTTTGTCACAAGCAAACTGTGTCCCTTTGGGCTGCTATGGAATGAGATCGCTCCAAGGTCTGCAGGCTGGCATATGAAGACTTGGACTTTAGCGCTCCATGGAGCTCTGTCTGACTCTAAATTCTGCCTTCCCTTTGGCTCTTTCCTCCCCCACACTGATGTTGTTGTGTTGTTGTAAGCTGTTAATTAACATCTACGGAAGCAGCCCTTTCCACCGGGCTGATGGAGACATGGCTGCTGTTATCCATCAGGGCTGCAGGATCAGGGCTGAGCCAGAGGCTGAGAGGAGATTGCTGAGGATCTGTCCCAAGGCCCTGCCTGCCAACTTCACTGCCTCATTAGGTAACAGATTGAACACTGTTCAAGAGAAGAGTTCATAGCAAAGGAACCAGAGGGACACTTGGTGAGCAGCCCAGGAGTTGGAGGCACAAGCTGTAGGATCCCTCTTGCAAACATTTTGGTTAGTCAGTTCTGTTCTGTTGTGTAAGATTCCTGAGACCAAGAAGTTGGAGAGGGCTGCCTGGGATGGCTCTCCTGGAACGGCTCTCCTGGAGCTGCAGAAGGGGAGGTGCTGAGAAAGCCACTTGGAAATCTTGATAGCTGTGCCAACAGGGAAGAATTTCATTTGGCAAAACGCAGGAACCATTTTCCCCTTTCTGACAAGGACCCTGATGCAGCAATCTCAGATTCACTGCGCAGTGTGTGTGTGCAGGGCACATTATGGATAAGGGCAAATAGCTGCACATTTCACTGATAACTCTGCAGGGTGCTTCAGAAGATTGGCCAGTTCAGGCTTGTGATTCTCCTATCTGATAACTGAATTTCATTTGCCATCACACTCACGATATATGCTTGAATGTGCTTCCCTCCCATCTCAGGAAGGTAGAAACTCTGAGAGGGAGAAAAGGAAATTACCCTCATTCGGCTAGAAGAAGTAAAGATTTCAGCCTCTCTCATGATATGATAGCATATGCTGTGATTGTCCATCACGACTAACACAAGGTAGCATAAAGTGCACCTGAAAATGGAAATAAAAGGGAGAGGGAGAGACTCCTAAAGACCTCAGCTGCTCACAGCCTCCACTTCTGCTTTAAGCTTGTCTCTGGCAGAAACTCAACCTTGGAAAATTCTAATAAAAATGGGGTGCATAGCAARAGGGAACACTTTTGGATTTATGATCAGATACCAGCCATAAATTATTTGTAAGACATGGGTCCTGTTAATTTTGAGGTTATGGAGGAACAAGCATTTTTTTCATTGGAGTAAAGTTCAAATAAGAGGAAAATAGCATTACTTGATTGGAGCAATTGCAAAACTTAGAAAATAGCTCTAGCTTAGGATACTGATGAAACCACTGGAACAGCTCTGTCCTGATTTGTTTCCTACAATGTGCAGAGCTAACTCTTGGCAGGTTTATAATTATATTGTTTTTAATAATGTCTGCCTTTTGACATTATTGATTTTTTTCAGGTGCTACTATTCCAGCATGCTAGGCTTTATAATCTGTAATTAGGTGGGTTTGCACATGGCCTAGAAAGCATGCTGCAGGGAGTGACAACAGTGTCACCATGAGTTATTTATCCTGTAAACTCCTCCTTCCTTCAGGTATTAACTCTGCTTCCTCCACATTCTGTACCGCTTCCGCCACAATGCTGTGCTGTGCTGGTGCAAAAGGAATAAATGCAATGACAACAGGTAACAGGTCAGGGAAACAAGCTGCAGTTTAAAGCTAGACTAGAGTTACGCAGCTGCAAACTTATCTAGTGTGGTGGTTTAGACTGTGCTGAAAATTAAAAGCACTGCACCCACGATGTTCCCTCCCTCGCCCCCACCGGAGAGGCAGAAGGGAGAGCAAAGCCCAATTAACACGAAAATTTATGGCTTTCAGATAACATAACGTAATTGAGAGAAAGATACGTATGTGCTGCAAAGAATGGTCAGACAGGCTGAATAACTTGAGTTGCAAAATAGATTTATTACTACAAACTACTAAGAATACTACGGCACTGGGGAGAAAAAAAAAAAAAAAACAGAGATGGGAAAATAAATTTACAAGGAGAAAAAAAGATAAAAAACCGGCCATTTTAAGACACCTGTTATCCTTTCCGGGAACCTGTCTCTTCTCAGGTCCCATCCCTCTCCACCCCCCATGTCTTCCCACACACAAAGGGAGGTGGGAGTGAAAGTCTAACACAGATCAAAGCACTCATTGCAGTTGTTGTCAAGCATTATAGGAGAAGCRTTCTTACAGCTCCCAGCTGTGGAAGGTTTTTTTCCCAGAACAGTCAGTGTATAACTGCTGATGGCGGGGGGAGTATTTCTTTACCCCGTAGGAGAAAAGAAAGAATGTCCTTCAAGGCCAAAYTGCATTGTTTTGGCAGTGTAAGACCACTATCACAAATCTCCTGGCAGAACACAKCTTCTCAGGCGGGGGCATCTCTAGTTCAGTCCAGTCCTCGAAAGGCCAGGGCTTTTTTTCCTCACAGCAAGGTCGCTCTCTTTTTCCTATTCAGGTCTCTCTCAGTCCRTTCCGAGACACTTATTTCCTCCATGTTCGAGAACCACAGCACAGCACAGCAACCATCTGGTCTTCTCCTTATTGATCTTCAGTCTCCATTTCTTTCTTACATCTCSTCACCCTCCTGCTCTGTTTTTCCCAGTSCATGATACTAAAACTAACAWCTCTGATACTAACAACCTAAAACTAACATGGCGGCCTCACCTATCTTGTTTTGAATTCTTCTTAAATACCAGACAATACGTCATCACAGAAGTGTAACCAACCTGTGCAATTGGCCCAGGCCTGATGATCAGCCTGTCCATCACCCTCAGAACGAATGATGGATTGGCTCTGAAACACAGGAGGGGGTAGGGCTCCTTTTGCTAAGAAGGAGACAGCCCCTAGAACTTCTCACTGCAGCCATCTTTGTGGTTTCTTGATCCCATCCCCCCACCACCAAAAAATCAGACCAAGTAAAACCATGACATCTAGTTACAGGTCCTTAGTTCCAGTGAGCTGTCACAGCAACTTGTGCTTGTCCACAAGACAAAACAATTTCAGCCTGAGCTTCAGATGTGATGCAAGAACAGAGAGCATCATTTGGAGCTTGCTGATGGACTCTGGCAGATCCCAAACCCTTCAACTGTAGCTGAGAATGGTACTGCTTTGCTTCTTATAGAAGGCTCACAGTTTTGCCAGCACAAGAATGTGAGTTTGATTGACCTAAATTGGCTCTGGCCCAGTAGCCTGGTCAGCAGCTGATGCCAAAACTAGTGTGTAAGAATGGCTCAAGCATGATTCTTTCCTTGCACTCTTTCCTGGACTCTTGCAGGTATCAGATCTAAGTTAGCTGCCCTGTACTGACTTTTAYGGGCAAATTTCTCCGGGTTTGTTTTTGAACTTGCATGAATCCCCAGCATCCTGTAGCAGGGAGTGACACGGATGAGCTCTGTGCTTTAGAAGTCACTTCCTTTCCTTTGTTTTGAATTTATGACAGATAGATTAATCTGATTTGCCCAATTTTTTACCAGAGGAAGCAGTTGAATAGCATTCCCTCTTTCTGAGCCTCTCATCATTTCACGTAGCTTCCTGTATCTCAATTCTCTATCATAAAGCCTGTGTTATTAGCTCCTCCCTCTGGTCCAACCATTTTTGGGGGATATGTCTTGAGCAAAATCTCATCATCCCTCTTGACACCTTTCATAAATCCATTATATCTTCTTGAATGCYGGGAAAAAATGTGAACAGAGAATTCAAGATTTATTCACTTACACAGGAAGATAATAATCATGTTCTTTACAGTGTGTTCCACTGCTTGTGTAGTAATTCTGAATATGTGAAAGTTTTGACTACTGCTGAGTACAGAGCTGGTGTTTTTGGTGTATCATCAACAAAGTTACCATTCCTGAGGGGTTATTATTGGCTCTGATACCATCATTTTATATATTAAATCRATGGCAGTTTTTCCCCACCCATGTGCATAATTTTATGCTTATCCACATAGAATTTAATCTGCTCTTTTATTATCTAGTCACTCGATATTACCAGATACATATGCAAAGTCATTTCTTGTCTAGATAACTGTGATTAAGGTAGTGAAGTTTCTGGCCTCCTTGCTTCTCTTCTGACCTTTAACAAGCTTATTTGAGACTGTGTTGAACAGCAAAGGTCACTGATACACACCTCTCTTGAGATTTTCCTCTGCTGAAAAGAAACACCACTTTCTCCTGCTCTTTATATTTTCCTCTTTTAACCATTTATTGAAATCTGTACAAGGACTGTGTGGAAAGCTGTTTTGAGTTGGCATGTTTACCAGGCCATCCCAAGAACACAGAAGAGTTAGTAAGGAGTGTATTTCCTTCAYAAACACCGCTGTGATCTGTTCTCAGTGCCTGTGAACCCTGCTGAATGGAAGACTCTGCTAATTTGCCAAATACAGACAGAATGCTTGCAGGCCTGTGGCTCCCCAGATCCCATGGTTCTGGCTCTTGGTGACCTGGCTGTCTCCAGAGAGGTTCCCAGTCAGCAGCAGAGTCTGGACATGTTAATCAGGTCAGATAAATATAGATTTGCCTGAGAACATACTGGGGMGAAGAGCAGGGGGAGAAGTGGCCACAAAGGATCTTCATTGTCCTTGAGAGCTCTGGGCAAAAAGGAACAGAGGTGCTTAAAATTCTGCTMTGAGTGGCAGAAAAGTGAAGACCAGTGAGGGAACTTAGGTGAGGAATGGCAAGCCATTCAGAGATAATGGGAGAACTAGTGACAGAATGTTGCCTTTTGGGAAGGGCACACAGGTATCTGTGGTCTGATTTTTGGCTAAAGTGGAGAAATGAGAAGAATTTGCATCTCTCTGTTAATGATTCATGAATAAAAGAATAATAAATATAAACAAAACAAGCAGCATAAAACCAATCCAACATAGAAACAATCAGGTCATGTTATGACATTTATTTTCAAACGCCAGTTGCTTCAACAGAGGAGAACTGATGAGTGGTATGGATATTTATCCCTGCTTGTGGTGCTGTTTTATAGGTGCCAAACTATTCAGACAGAAAAATGATCCATGGTAGTGCAAGGTTCTGGTTGTGCAGCAAATTGTGTCTCCTGGTGTACAAGCAAACAAACAATTGGGAGATAAACCTTGGCCTCCTGATTGTATCGAGAGCAGTTGTCTACATTCACTTTTGGCCATCATGACTGCTTGTCCATCAGTCCTGAGACTGCCTCWGTTGTTCTTGCCCTCCTGGCTGCCTCCAGCAGTTTCTGCTCAGGACACAGGACATCCTCTRTGAAACCATTCTTGCCCTGGTAATTGGATGTTAAACTTTTCTCACAGTGCAGAACGCCGCCAAAGGCCCTTTGCAATCAMCAGTAGTAACAGCAAAAAGTTATCATTTTAGATGTGACTAATAGAAGGAAGAAAAGAGTGAAGGCTTCATTACAGTAAAGGCCTTGCAGACAGGAAAAGGTAATTATTGCCACCTTGGAAAGCTCATGGCCCAGGGATGAATTTAGTGTTCCACACCTTGTGATTATTTCTCTGTTGGTATAATAGAAAAATGGTAACCTTGTCTCCAGATCATAAAGGCTTCTGAAGTTCTAAAAAAGCAAAGCTGTGTGCTCTCTCCAAAGCTGTTATCACTGATTCCATAATTTTCTGTTCAGTTTTCAGCAGCATTGGTCCCATAGTAACAAAAGCATTTTCTTTTAGGCAATTGAAAAAGAGCTGTGAGAGCGCCACGGATATTTTCTTTTCTCTGTATATTCTTTAAAACACACGTCTACACACAGAGATATATCAAGATCTCCAACCTTCCCCCAAAAGCCATAGAGCTCTACATGTGAATTTCTAGGTAATTTTTTGTGTTCTTTTGCTGTAGCATTGGCTTTCCCTAAAGATGTTGAATGGTTAGTGATGCTGATATGATGAATTCACAATCAAATTCAAATTCACAAATCAAATTCACAATCAAAGCGTTTTCATGTTCTTTTGCAATTCTCAGACCTCTGAGGATTAATAAGCTGAACCACAGTTATCCATAGGCACCTCTGTGATGCCATGTCCATGGTTTCCATTACTCCACCTGTGACAAGGCCCTGTGACATCCTGGAAGCAGAATTGGGATTGGCTGGGCACGCCTCACCGTCCCCCTCGTGCTCTGTGTTGTGCTCTGGTGCTGGTTTGAGTTATCAGGAGTGTGAAACCTGCTTTCTTTGCTTCTTACATGAGCAGTGTGGAGCAGCTTCTGTGCGCTGTTGYGACACAAAGAAAGGAAACTGCTGCAGAGGTGAAAAGATATGAAGGAAAATCTGCTGTGGTACATGCACCAGCAGCTGACATCTGTGAAATGGGAGAGGAGGATTAGGAGGTCCTTTCAAAGRTGTGCCATCTGATAGGAAAAAGGAAAGAGACAGCTTCTAACCTCTTYTATGCTTTAATCAAATGGAAATTGGGAATCACTGAGACCATAGGAGGAAAGCCAACCAAAATGCAAAACCTGTACGTGCACAAGAGAGTCATAGAGTAGGAGTTCATCAGTGAAGAAAGATTCTTATCTTTTTCAACCCATGGCTTATCTCACTTGGAAAAAAACAAAAGCACTTGGAAAGTTGTTTTGAAACAAAATAAATCATTTCAGCCATTATATAAGAGTGATAAAAATGTCTGCACTTCCCAAAGCCTTCTGAAGTTCACATAAACCATCTGAAAGAACTTGTCAGAGCATTTTTGAGCATGCTTCTAACCTTTGTAAAATCCAGATACTGATGGATGATGAGCAGCAAATTTCTGAAAAGCACCAGAAAATTCTTCTTCAGAAGCTTCATTGTGTCTAGATGTCAGGAGCTGGAGTCTCTCCAGTGTCTGGAAACTGTGAACCAGGAGCTGTCAGGTTGTGCCATGGCAGAAAATACCCACAAGAATTAAGCGTTCTAGTGGTAAAATCTTTTGTCTCTCTGTTGACAGAACTTTGCACAGAACCGAAACAAATGCCATCTCCTAGCCCTGGCTGTAAAACTCCTGAAGTGCTTTGTCCATATGCTCAGCTTGCTTGCTTATATGTGAGAAGAAAAAAGTATTTGCAAAATTTGGGTTTTATTGCCTTAAAACAGAGCTTTCTCAGCAGATGGGCAGTAAGGGCTCCACTTKATTGTGCCAAGAGTTTCAATGTGCAGATGATAGAGGAAAATGGATTAACTTAGGAGAGCCAGGGACAAGGACACAGATATTTCTGAGGGCCGTGTGGGACTTTTATTTCAGGAAGCAACTGAAAGTAGCTGGGAAYACGGCTGGAGAAATAGGTGTTTCTGTGCCAGAGAAACGGTGTTTGCAAACACTTTATTCCAGTCTTTTTCCCTTGGCAGATTTGTCCTCTGCTAGAAAATGACTTAGTGCATYGTTTTGTGTTCCAGCAGCAGAGCAGAGAAAGTTTGCATCTAAGGGTGCTCCCTAGCAAGACAAAGGCTACTTCTTGTCCGGTTTTGGCTCCTCAGGGGTTGCATCCTGTTCTGCAGCACCTCATTTCCTGGGAAGGGTCCTTGAGGAGGTGGCTTGCCATGTGTCCATTCGTGTGAGGATTGTGAGGAATCTTTTGGAGAGGAGGGGAGCAATGTGTCTGCATGCTCTGCTCAGGCAGCTTTTTCCCAGCAGGAGCACTTGGGAAGGAGGTGAAACTTAGCAACCAGCRCCACAGCCAAACCCCTGCACTTGTACAGGCTTTAAGTCAGCAAATGAGCTGAGTTTGTCATCTGGGCAGCACCTCTGTGAGAGAGCTGAGACTGTGAGAGCTGCTGCTCTGCAAAAGAAAGGACCTGGATGGTCACAGGCATGTGCAGGGTGGCCTGTTGTCCCTCTCTGGCCAATGTTGCTCCTTTCAAACCGTGCTGGGTAAGCGCTTCGGAGCCAATGCAGCCCCTGAACCATGTGGCAGTAAGACGCTCTTGATGCAGCTTCTGAGCCTGAGGAGAACTTGGAAGGCCAAAGCAGATTGTGATTTCGAGTAGCTATGCACATTCAAATTTTCATGCAATCCGAAGTCTAGCTTTCTACTGCCAGCATCTCTTGTCCTGCAAAATTTGTGTCTGTTGCACTGTAAACTGCGGGATCAAGGTCCTTGTGAAAAATGTATTTTGAAAGGAGAGACTGAGGAAGCAAAAATGAGAAATTTGTTGTGTCCGTGACATTGTCCCGGGAACAAACTAAACTCCACTTGCGAGTGAAAACCTGCTCTCTGTTGGTTTTTTTTTTTCCCCTCTGGTAACATAAACAGCTTAACTTGTCAGCAGTGACATCAGTCGTACACAGAAGTGCTTGTGTGGGTTTTGTGTAAAGCAGATTTCTTTATCTGGAGTTATTTCAGGGAAACATTTCCCCCTTTCCCTATGTCACTAAAGGATGTTTTGAGACTAGAGTGTTTGCTAAGTAATTACATTTTCTAACCTGCTTTTCTCATCTTCACCGATCCACAAGTGCAAGTGATTTTGTGTGGGGAAGTTTGAGCGGGCCAGCCTTCCGTGGGGTTTTTGCACATTGCAACAACCTGCAGTGATCAGAGCAATAGACAAAAACAAGGTGTAATGGGGTCAGGGAGGAAAGCTTCTGAAGGTCAGGGGTACAGCAGTCTGTGGGGAGGGAGGGTGAGCTAAAATAATGCCAGAGGAAAAGTTACGGGGGTTGATATCCAGGGGTTTTGAGGAAGGGTGAGGTCGCTCTGTGTCTTCCTCAAACCTTGTGTTGTGTAATGCCTTTTCTCTTCTCTTTTTCTTTTCCTGCCTTGTGGGAATATTCGCTGCTTTATTTTATTATTCCCTCCTGATCCAGAACAAAATGTTAGGTCTAAAAATAAACTGTGCACTGGAAACAAGAAAAAAGAAACCATCAGCCTACACACACACACATTTCAAAAGAAGTTACAAAAGTTTTTRAAACAGAAAATTATGAACCTCCTCTTTTCTTGGAAAGTGATTATGGGGACCATTGGCAGAAAAGGAGCTTTTATAACCGGCTGCAGGCTGATGACTAGTTTGGGTTGTATTCATGCTTCTCTGGGATCCATTATTCATTCCTGTGTTTGTTCAAACTTGTGTTTGTTTAACTGATCCCATGGGAATAGCTCTATAGTACTTGTCCTTTGGCTCGTTGGTGCAATTGCCCATCAATGAATGTGCTATTGGTCTTCCATGAGACTTGCACCAATTCCCTCATGAGGATCTGGAGAGACTCCTCTCACCCTCACACCGRCAATGATTTGTTTTTTAATTTTTCCCTGAATGTTATGTTTTGGATGGGTCTGCCTTGTGCCATGTGTGTGTGCAGATGGGGAAGGTACTGCCTTCTTTCCCAGCCGCCTCTTCCATGCTGCTTCTTGGGGACACAAAACCTCGTATATTTTCATTCATTTGCTTTTCTTATCGAAGTTTGTTTTCTTAGAGAGCTTCCAGCCTCATCAGGACTCTCTTCATTTCTCATCACACTTTTAGCTGTTAGATGTAGCTAACAGAGAGAAGACAACACCTGTGAACACCTGGTCTGTCTTTCATCATGTACTACATACAAAAAGACATGAAGGGGCTTACAAGGAATTTTGAGGGGTAGTCCAGAGTTTTCTACAGGGAATTGTAAATCGTTCTGGTAATGTTTTATTCAGAACCTCCAGGATTTTAGGGGTAAAAGGGAGGTTAGAACATGTGTAAAATTGTTCCATTCTCATTCAAGTGAAGTTTGGTATTTGGAAGAAAATATATGTAGGAGAATTCTTGTGGCACCTCAGCAGGTCAAATTTTATTCAGGAGCAGTGTGAACAATACATGATTTTCTAAATCCATTTTCTATGTGCTTGGGAAGAAATGTTTCTTTTGTTTTGCAAATTCTCTGTTAAGAAGATTTGGAAAAAAGAAAAACCCTGTACCACCTCAAATCGCCAGCTTTGATTCCTACAAACAAGGGAATGGAAGAATGGTGTTTTGTCTGCTTTTCCACAGGTGGTTTCTGAAACTTAGCTGTCTCAGTTGGTTCCTTCTAGATGAGGTTTGCTATAACCTGAAAGCTACAACAGCCAGGGAAGATTTTGACAAATTACAGTACCGTAGTAAATGTAATTTTACTGTTTGTTGCTTATTACAGTGTTTACCAAAGCAGTTGGTGTGCCTTAGTGCTGACGTGTGTCTCTCAGTACTATCGGATGTTTAAACTTTGTTTACTTCTTATGAAATCTGATTTATATTGCAGCAAAACTTCTGCCAGTGCTTGTGCTTATAACTTGACAGTCTGAGAGATGCAGCCTGTAAATTTCCAAATGAAATGTAACAAATCTTGTCAGAATCAACACTGAATCACAGAATCAACAGAGCTAAAGTGGCCATGAGGAGAGCATCTTCAGGATGTCTACCATTTTTTCAGGCAGAAAACTCTGGAAACTAAAGGCAAAAAAAAWTTACCAGATATTAATGGCTTGGTGTACTCTGTTCAAAGCCCTGCCCAGGGGGAAGTGCTCATGCTCTGTCATGAGGAATTCTGTTGTAAAAAATGAAAGTATTCTCTTTCTGGAAATAAAATTCTGGCAGTCTGGAAAATGAGATTTCTTAGTCTTCCTCCCATTCAGTCTCCTGTGTTTGTGTGCCAAGGATCTTAGACAGCATTTGGTATGTGTGGATCAGAGATGGATTGAGCTTGAATTCATAATAAGTTTGAATGTGAAAATAGATTTTTGAAGGGAATTGACTTTTTTTTTTTTTTTCTAATCCAGGAATATGCCAAGGAAGAGTTGCTGGAAACTGTCAATGCTTGCAGCAATAAAATGAGTGAAGATGAAAATCTAAGTCTATAATGCAAAATATTCTTTTAAGCAGTCAAATCCTTGAGAAAGGATRGTTCTGGTGTGGTACACACTCTGTGACCAGTATTTACATTTATGTCTCTCATGCCCACTTGAGCAAGGTGTGTCCCAGCTTCTTACTTCCAGAATTTAGTGCAATCTTGTGAAGTTGCCTTTGGCTGCTGTAAGGGTCTGTCTTCTGCTTTGGGGAATCAATATGGAACAGAAATACAAATATATGTACTTCAACAATTTAGAGTACCTTGGTAAACAGAATTATGCAGTTTATTGCTTGGTCTATATGAATATATTAAAACATTTCTCCTTAGGAAGATAACCCCATTCTGTTGTGAGGAGGAACACCTCTCTAAGCAGAAAAAAATGCATTTTACAGAATAAAGAAAGCTAAGGGAAAAAAGAAGAAGGTATTCTCTGAGTTCTGCTGCATAGAAAGGAACTAAAAAAACAGGTTCTGTAACCATAGCAAAATACAAAACTTTTCCTTGCTTTCACCAAGTCTTCAATTTATCAGAGATTAAAGGCCCATGTCACTGCTGAGYACCCTGTCCTTGAATTTTTCTGCCCTCAGGCCAGGCTGACCTGTTCCCAGGAATGGCACAGACATCTTCAGGGGGTCRGGGAGCTGTGCTCATACATAAGTAAGCTGGTCTTTCTGATGTGAATCTCACAGCTACTATTGATTTCCTTTTATCTGACAGTACACTGGAGTGCAAAAATGAAAACTTTGTCTTGTGGATTTCTTTTTCATTGGGCTTTTATTATGTGTGAAGGCACAGTTTCTATTTCAAAGGCATTAGAAGAGATTTTTTTTTTAACGCAGGAGTATCTGGACCACAAAAACTTCTTTATCCCCTTTCTGAAGTTTGTTGTCAAATTTGGAACAGTGAAAAAGGAAGATGTAGATATGTTGATTTAATAAAAATCTTTCTAATCTAATGATGCCTTTCCTGATTTTTAGCTCTGGATTTAACAAAGTAGTTCAAAGGAGTGTTCTGGATAAAAGTTCCCTAAAAGGAATGGAAATAGGAATATTTAAAGCCTTTTCTTTCTTAGCTGGCCAAGAGTACGAATTCATAGCTGGGGTCTCTCACACCTATGGAGCCCCAGTCCCCAGCTTTTCCCACCTGAGCTGTTACAAACTTTCCAGTGTCAAAATCCTGGATCTATAGATCACAGAATTCAGTCAGAGAGATGGAGGTGAAAGAACWACTCAGACCTCAATGTCTGTTTTATGGTGGTGCCATTACTGGAGCCAAAAGTGCATGAATAGGTGCAGYTTAGCAAACTTTCAGTTCAGTTCTACTGCACTTTGTAAAAAACATATTAATTATGTGAATTTCCTTTTTATAGCCCCCAGGATGGGGCCTATGAGACCCTGTTAATGGTCTCAGCTTGGTCCACTAGATCTAGGAGAACTTAAAAGTGAGGAGTAAAAGATTTTGCTGTTTAGTCACCAGTTYGCATTTGAAACATGTTAAGAGGTGRTGTGGAAGCAGGATTCAGAGGAAATTATGAGCAGATTTCTTAYCTCAGACCACCTTGGGAATGAAATGAGTCACAGAAGATTTCAGCCCAAAGAAATTGGAGACATTTAAAAATTTCCATGAAACCAGCATGTGGTACTAGTAATTGGAATACGACATTGCCCAATCCCAAGTCCTGTGGTTAAATGCAAAGTAACTCAAATGACTTAAATTAACCAATGACTTAAATTAACTCAAATTAACTGGTACAACGGGAGGGCCAGACTGCATGAGCTCCTGATTCACCTGTAACCATGCTTTTAAAGACTGTGAAACATTTAGTAGCCTCTTGTGTTATTTGTGCCAAAGAAAAATTTCCACAAATAGGAAGCTTGCAGTGCCAAGGTCAGATTTGCAACTGCAGATACTCAGTTCCTTAGAGGGCTATAAATCTTCACAAGCCTGGTAAATCTGAGTTAAAAATGTTATAATCCATGCTGATGAAGAAAGGTCCATAGGCATCTTTGTTTATAGAAGATGTTGTGGGCATCTTTTGAGCTTCTGCACTCAGCAAATGCATGAAATCTTGCAGGAGGGAGAGACAGGCTGAAATATAACTACCTCAATAGAACTGATAAGACACTGTAGTGGACAGGAAAATTTACTCAATCTATGCAAATATCAAATCAAATCCTGCAGCAATGCCCATTTCCTGGTTAAATTGGCAGGAGTTCCAGCTCTCATGAGGAGCCAAACTGCTATCAAGGAGAAGGTCAGGTTTTTTCCTCAATGAGTTTGCACTGACTATGCAGTAAGGAAATACAGGCCTGCCCAAGAGACTTTTTTTTCTGACAGTTTTAACTCTTTTGAACTGTTTTAAAGATAAAAGTCCCAAATATTTGTTACTGTCGTCACTTGTTGCCATGTCCAGCACAACCATACCGTCACAGTTGTGCTTTCTGCCAGAWACATCAAACCACAGGCAGAGAGGTTTGTGGTCTGTTCTAAGTCTTTGATTTATTTCTAAATTATTTTGATGTTTTCTAGCACTTCAAAGCTCTAGATTTTTGCTGTAGCTTCCATCCAGTGCRCAGGGGGAAGAGAAGAATTCGAAGGATTGATAAGGTATTGGCACTCTGGTGTGGGTTGAGGTTCAGTTGGGTTGGYGTGTGCTGCCAGGGTACTCTGCCTCAGCAGATGGCAGTGCTGGGGACTGTAAGGACGTTTGTGCCTCTTAATGTCAGACAGTAACCAGCTCCTTCTCTGAGGAGGTGCATGCAGGTGCTGCTGGGTGAAGGAAACTGTTCCCTGAGGTGGGCAGAAGGCACACCTTTGTCTGCTTTGTCCCTGGGTTGGTTGGGAATGCCATGATGGCTCTGTGAAGGCGAGTTTGTCCTGAGCTGCAGCAAATTAACAACTGCACCAGCAAATTAACAGGGATGGAGGAATTTGGCTGTTGCTGGCTTTTACAATTTAGGGCATCATATGCAGCTTCCTCAAAGCTGAGCCAGGGAGTTAAAAACAACGGAGTTCAGAGCAGGTTTGTGTTTTCACTGTTGACAGTTTCCTCCAGGAGAAGCTGTGAGTGACGCATACAGGTGACTCCCTGTCATTCCAGGACACTGAACGAGTGTGTGTGTGTGCATTTGGGGGTTTTCAACCATGCTGTCACAAGTGTTTCCCAAGGTCCAGTCACCTCCAATCTCACTGTGGGTCCAGTGCTCAAACCCTGACTCTCCCTGTGGGATGAGCACTGATGGGAAGCCTAACAATGGTTACAAAATCTGTCAAAGTGTGGAGAAGGTTTTCATCTCTCTTTCAAGCCCAGGAAGGCTGAACAGGGCACTCACATTTCTTTGCCTCCATGAAAGCTAGAAAGGGAAATTTTCACCAGCAAAATGGATTTTGGTAGAATTTGATGATCACAGGAGGTAAAGATTAACACGTATGAGTCATAGATATTTCTGACTCTGGRTGCAAGCAGAAATACTATACTCAAGTATGCATCCAATCCCTCAGAACAGTGCAGCAGCAGAATTAAACACAGAGAAGACACTGAACTTCAAATATCTTGGCAAAATTGCTTGTATTTTCTTGATTTTTGCTCAGAGACTATCTGTAATTTACAGTAGAGCCCTTTTCTATTCTAGACTGAAGCAGCAGGACTGATTTCTGGGTGTGAAAAGTGACAGTTCTTCCTCAGTACCACTGTTGCAGAATGTGGAATATGTCAAAATTATCTTAAGTTGAGATGTTCTTTAAATACCTTGGGCTGGCCAATTAAGACTTTCCTATATCAGCAAGAAAGAACTCCTAATCAGTGGAGCTAACTGCTAACATTCCCTATTCAAGGACATCCAGGAACTAATCAGCTGTAAGAAAGTAGTAAATGAAGACGTTGGGTGTCTGTGAATAAATGCACTGCCAACTCGGCAAGTGACTCAAGGTCCGTGTATTCCTTAGASGAAATATCTTTATTATCATACCAAAAGTCATGCCTAAAAGTCACAMCAGCCCATGCCTTCCCTTGGGCATGCATAGAAGTTCGATAGGGTTACCTGGTTTATTTGGAATCYACCAAATCCAAATCATAATAAGTGGGCTGTATTTGGGAAGTTACTAAATTTGAACTTCTGTGTACAAATAATGGTGGGGAAGGCCCTGCTGGTGTGCTTTGTTTGTGGAAAACAGCACAAATCTGAAATAAATAATCAATTCTTCCCTCAAGGGTGTAATTATTGCCTTGTCGCACACCAGGTAACAAATCTGATTTTGAAGACAACACTATTCTGTGCTTTTCCCTCTGCTCAGAAGGGCCCCTGCAGGGGTGGAAGACTCTGGCATGAAACAGGTGGCTCCAGCAAAATAGGAAAGCTGTTCAGGAGCGTCTTTTGTTGTTCATCTTTCACAATGCATGTTTTTGAAAACTGCTGAGRAATTATACAGGGCTTAGAAATAATGATACCATTTTCCTGGAATATTTTGATTTTTCTAGGAAAGCGTGACATCTGCAAGTGCTTCAGGCCTTTCACGACATAATGTTACTTAAAATGTRGGAAAACAGCTGGAAAATATTTTTATGAATTGCTGATGTGACATTTACAGAACTTTAGCAAAACCGATTTTGTTACAATTTTTAAGCTGTGAAATTGTTGAGGAATTCAATGCTTCTAAAGGGCATTTACTATTCTTAAACACCATTAGTCACACCATTTTACCAGTAAAAGCTTTCCTTGTAGCTGATGATAATGCAGCCTCTCTGCTCAACTTTAATGAGAGAAGGGTGAAGGGATCGGGGATGGGAGTTTGAACCATTATGTAATTCCTCTCTATCCAGCCTTGGATACTGCAGCTCGTGTGCACATATGGGAAAGATGAGTTATGCTTGTTTTGTCTGGAGTGACATCAAGAGTACCAGAACACTGAAAATTTTCAGAAGTGAGCTGGTTAAAACTGCAGGTTCTCTGCTGTGGGGTTATTGTGACATTTTCACAATCTTTTTCACATGTATGGAAAGGGGAAGTGACACATTTCTCTTGCAGCTGATGGATATACTTTTGAATCGAGTTTCCCCAAGTTTCCAGCAGCCTGCTTGAAGAAAGCTGGAAGCCCCAGAGCCCCTACAGGTCAGGCAGTGAGCTGAAAGGCAGTCTGGACAACTGATGTGCTCTTTCCAGCATCTGAAACAGCAGCTGTTCATAGGAAAGCTTGAGCTAAACCCTGCCCTGCACACTCAAAATGACYCAAAGGCTGTGAGGAAGTTTTGGGAATAACTGGTACCATTGTCTTGAGCAGCCACAACACTCACTGGGCTGTTGATGAGATATTTGATGACGGTGCCGAGMTGCTTTTTCCAACAAAATTAAGGACAGCTCCAAGAGGGCTTCAGAGAGGTTTTTGCTTCTCTCCTCTTATGGGGCCCAGACACCTCTGGCCATGATGGGAAGGAGGGCAGAGAGCTCCTTATGACATTATAGAAGACATTTATAGGTCTTCTATGAGAAGCCTTTCGTTGTACTGCTTTGCTGTCCAGTGAAGTGTGAAAATGCTGAGTTTTTTAATATTCCTGCTGATGTTTCAGGGGCATAGTCACAGGCTGTCACTTAAAATTTGCAGTAATGTTTCCAATTTGCCTCTTGTTCCTTCCCTTTCTTGGGCCAAGCACTGATGTGGATTTTGGCACATTTTGACTGTTGTCCCTGGCRTTGGAACCTCAGATAGAAACAGTTCATCCTTTTCCAGCCTCTGTTTCACCAATCCTGGCCCATCTGGAAAGAACCTGAATCTCTGCAGACAGGAGCCAGAATCACTAAGCAATGCTATCCCTGCTGTTGCTTGTTKTGCAGTCCTGTATCAGAGCTGTCTGTGACATTTATTTTGTTTATGAAGCAGACATTCCTACACCCACTCCTGTTTTTGTTTTTTCATGTAAATTACAGCACTTTGCAACTTAATTGCTATGGGCTTTATGAAACTGCATTAAGGAACGTGCTAATTGTGGGCTTGCTCCCTTCCTATTTCTGCATAGATTTTGAAATTCTGTAATTGGATGTATTTAATTTTTTGTAACTTTATATAATCAAATTGTGGATTAATATGAAAGAAGCAGAAAATATCTGGCTCTGCATCTATGCAGAGCTGTTTCTAGCAAAAAGTTTTGCGTTCTGGCAGATGGGGCTGCTTTTCAGAACACTGATCCTGGGAAATACTTAGGGGATTTGGAGCTGATAATTGGAGAGAAGGGGTCTACAGAAATATCTGAGCTAACCCTCCTACAGCTACGAGCTGTGGAACCTACACAACCTATCCAACCCAGGTTCCTCTGTCAGAACAGCTGGGTTCATCTGTCAGAATCACCTTCACAATAGGTTAGGGGAAGTGGTTTTGCCATGAGGCACAGGAATTTGTGGGAAATATTCGATGATAGAAGCCATTTGGAAAGACGAACATTCAGACGGTGGGTCTGGCTCGCTGCAGGGCAACATACCAGATACTACTGTAATGGCCTGAATTGTTAGGGAATACACTTTCAGAAAAATTGTGCCTCTGCACTGACTTGGGATGGAGAACATCCATCAGTCACTGTTTCCTGTCTGTCTTTGTGAGCCCAGGTACTCATGTATATGTACTATACTCAGCCAATTTGRTGAAGACTCTTTCCACAGCTGTCTGGCCAAAGCTCCAGGCTGTGAATTAGACATTTATACCTTCGTTACCTTCCAGGCTGCTTTACTTGTTGTGTGAAARCTGTATCATATTCAGCAGTTCAGTGAATCAATCCTGCTTGTTCCTGCTCCAGCCTTTCATGGTGCAATTAAATCCATGAACAAGAAGAGCAGTAGATGAACAYGACAATTTGCAAAACATGCTTTTTCTCTGGTAAAAAGTCTTTGTTATTTTAAACCCCATTCCACAGTTTATCTTCTCCTGTCCTTATCTCAACTCATGAACCTTTAACTGTCCTTTCTTTCCCCTGTCTAGTTGCAGAGGAGAGTGATAGAGTGGCTTTGGTGGGTGCCTGGCATCCAGCCAGGGTCAAGCMACCACAAMCACATGGTTGCATAAATCGAATTTATACAAGAAATCAAACTTACACCRTCTGCATTTTCTCCCCAGGCAGAGAAGTCTGGATGGTTGACTCAGAAATCAGGATTTTTCTGTATATAAATTAAGCTGTATAAACTGAACATCAGAATGTTAGGTGGAGGTTTTTCATCCAGGATTTTACCTTCAAGTGAAAAGACTTCCACCYTCCAAATGTTTGCAGGATTACCTGCATGATCCACATTGTAGTGGCATTATCAGCTCACCACACTCCAACCATTATGTGTGGAATATGAGGAGTAATGGTCAAGCAGCAACAAGRGAGTGTATTTCCAGTGAGTTCAACCCACAGAGTAAGTGCCCTTTCACATCTCTTGATATGAAAAACAAGTGTACTGCATATTGCATAGCAGCACTTGTCACAGGTCAGTTGTCCCTTTTTGGGTAAAGTTGTCTGTGGATCCTAAGACTGTTCCAAATGACATGGGGTAAGTGTCWCTGTGGGACAAAGGGCTTTTGCAAAGCCATGTAAAACTCCCAGATGAACAGCACAACAGGCTCATGAAGAGAAAACCTGCTTCACACACCAAGGGAGAAACACTTGTCTTGGAGCCTCTTGGTGAAGCTGGAGGTTGCTGTGAATACCCGGAAGGCCTCTGGCAAGACAAATACATGCAGTGGCTGTATCCAGCCTTGCTCCTCTTTCCTCTGCTCTGGAAGTACAGTAATGTTCTGGAAGCAACTGTAATGTTCTGAGCCACCACTGACCAGAGACAGCTCGAGGGGACAGATGCAGTGAGRGTTTCAGACACACCTCAGTTAGTTCAGCTGCTGTGCCCACCTGACTGCCCCAGCTGAATGGCTCTGCTGTGGCAGAGGTTTTTAGCAAGAGTTAGTGATTGATTACCCCCTCTTCCTGAATGCTGTGGCTGTTTCTCGAGAAAAAATACTTTTCATTTGCCTCTGGATAATTTTGTAGTAAGATCTGAACAGTCACTYTGGGTCTCTCCAGATAATTATCCCGTTGTCCTAATCAGTTTCAGACTACATGTTATGTCTCCCTTAGGAGATCATCGTGGTCTCCTTACAGTACTGCATAGGAAGTTTTCTTCTTACATGATTCCTAACTTCTGCAGCTGTTTGTAGCTAGGGCAATGCCACCGCAGAGCTGTGAAGAGCAAATTAGGCTGGGAAGGGGAAAATAGACCTCTACAGTGAACAACTTTATTTTTTCATGTTAATCAAGTGTTGATACGATTATTGACATGCTCTCTCATGTTAATGAAATAACGTAATTCCATATTTGTGAAATTCCAAGAACAAGTGGGGTGTAAGACGCTCTGGAAAACCTGTAGATTTGTAAAGAATAAGGAAGGATTTGTTTTCACTTTGCTGCCTGGTTGACTGACACATCCAAATCATCTTGTTATTAGCAGAAGCTGCCTGATTTGTTGAGCTGCCAATCTGAAAACCTGAGGAAAAGCAGTTTATAAATAAAACAGCAGGAGAGCACACCGGAAAATAAGACAGGACCTTAAATCTCTGCCTTAAATCTCTGCCTTAAATCAGATGAAGAATAGGTTGGATTTGGAGGAATGTGCACATGTATCTGTTGTTGAAAGAGAGATTTGATCCAAATTACAGTATGACCTGTGGAAACCTGTGCACCAAATGACAAATCTACAGCTGTAGCTCTTGGTTACAGCTACTTTGCATTCAGAGGCTGGAACCTGTTTTCAGATAATGTGTTATTCTTGGCATTTCACCAGTTCTCTGACTTTATATATTGCATCAGTTAGGCAACCTGAAAAGTTATACAATGCAATCAAGCACTAAAATTTAACACTTGAGTGATAATTTTAATATGAGGAAGCCACCCTAATTTCTTATAACTTTATTTGATTTGAATTCCTTTGAATAACAAAGAGATGAAACACAGATCTCTAGGCTAGCTTTTTGATTTGAGAAGCCAGTCTGAAAAATGACAGTGCTGATTTAATTCTCCCATAATTTATTTTTAAATGCCTTTAAATAATTTTTTTTCTAAAGTGATTTGAAGATTCTCTGCTTTGCTCACTGAGTCTGATTCTTAGTAAGAAAACTGTTGTTTTGAGTGGAAAAAGATCCAGAGAACTTGAAATTTTGCTAATAAATTGCAAATAAAAATTATCCTCCCTTCCCATTCCCACACTTAGTGATGTGACTGCCATAAAGTCCTTGTTCTGGTTATTCTCAGGCCAAAGTTCACATACAGGRGATGACTCGTTCTTAGCAGCACCAGCTTCTCTCTAATAGGTTTGGAGCTGCCAACAGATATTTTTGAAATCAGTAGGACTTCTGGGGCACCTAAAGATCAGRGTTTGCCTGCAGTGGGCAAATGTATGCTGGTAAGAAACTGCAACCAGGCTTCAGGGGGGCAGAAAGTTTTAGAATATGAGRCCCTGTGGGTGACCATTCACAGTCTAGGCAAGGTGTATGCTGTCAAAAAAAATTAATGTTCCCAAGATTTGCATGAGTTTTACTTCCAAGAGGCCAGAAAGAGGTGATGCTTGAGCTGGTGCTGGAGAAGAGATCTTCCTTGCCACTTTCTGMGCACAAACACTCAGACAGCATTGTTTGGCTGGGTGCCCTTGCCGACTGAATTGTTCTTGTTTCCCCTTTGCGTACTTGTCATTTGCATTTGCAGCTGCAGTCCTGTAACTTGGGCACATTGGAAATAATTTCAACCCATTCAGTATACTCAGGGCAATTCAGGTGACCTTAGTAAAGTGTTTTTCTATCCAAAACAGTTATTCCTCATTAGGTATAACAACCTGTGGGAGAAACCTCTCAGAAAAGACAGGACATTTCTTTTACATGGTTGGAATCTGTTCTGCTTGTCTCATTTAAATCACTCTACTGYAGACAAGTCTGATTATCCAAGGATGAGACCTGATCAGAATTTTAGTGACTTTACTGCTTCTATTCATTTTGATATCTGCATCTGACCCTTGCAAGACCCTATCCTTCCAGCATTACAAATTTTACATCTTTGGAAACAAATGAGAAGGTGAAAAAAGGTAAACTCAATGAAGTTATTGGAGGAAGAGATAAGAATCAGATTATAATTCCCTTGTTTCAGTTAGTGTTCTGTAAAATCTATTTATTTTTATTTAAATGCAGAGTCTATTTAAATGCTTTTAAAAGTATTTAGTTACAAATCCCTTTTCTATCTTCAGGTTGACCATGCTGTGAAAACAAAAGCATGTCAAAATTTAAGGAGGCCATCATAAACCAGAAATCCTGAATGACTGAAAATACAATGAGACTAATAATACCCTTGTACTGATTGTTTCCTTTCCTGGAATAAATAGTACATTTTTTTTCAGGGAGCTGTGTGTGRGTTTAATAATGATGTGGAAATTACACTGAAGTGGAGGTGAGACTGTGAAGTGGTCCTGACTGCAAACAAGTATGCAAAAGTGAGGGCTTTGGAGCAACTGTAAAATAAAGAACAGAGAGTAAAATGTGAGCACAGGTGAAAATTTCTCAATGTTTTTAAGACACTGATGGGAAAACAAACTAAACTTTAAAGAATGCAGAGCAGCTCTGCATCCTATGAATCAAAAGGGAGGTGATCTGCATTAAGCTACTTAATGCAYGCAGCTGGACTCTGCATCCACTCTGCACCTGCAATTTGGGCACTTTGGATGCAAGGTGCTGGGAACCAGTTCCCATGTGACTTCTGAATTCGTGCTGACTTGGGCAAGCCCTTTCTCTTAATGTACCTATTCCCTATCCTACATTTGGAGAAAGTGGGGAATTTGACAGTAGACTACTTGGGATGTGTGTGCAGGGTTCAGTCTCCTCAGGAAGGTGATGGGCACAAACAGCTACTGAATAAGTAATTCAATAGACTGCTAATGGCAAGTGATAATTCTGCACTTAGACTGTTAGGAATATCAAAGCCTTGAACAGGAACATGACTGGGCCYTGCTTTGGGTAGGAAAGAGAAGACATAGTATTGGGCAGAGGAGATAAGCAAGAGTTCGGGAAGAGATAAATTTGCCCTTTTATCTGAAATGAGTTTTTAGTCAGAAGATAGCTCAGGGCTGGACTGAGTTGTGTTGGATTTGCATAGCAAGTTTTGGCAGCAGAGGGGCTACAGGGGYGGCTTCTTTCAGCAGCTGCCTGAAGTTTCCTCCATGTCCAACAGAGMCAATGACAGATGGCTCCAGGACAGGCCTGCCACTGGCCAGAGCTGAGACAAACACAGATGGTAGTAATGATTCTGATAGAACATATTTAGAAGGAAAAATTMATTTCTCAGATGTAGCTGTGCTCAGAGAAGTGAGGAGTGCAAAGCRAAGGGAACAGCTCTGCAGACACCAAGGTCAGTGGAGAATGAGGGAGGGTAAGTGCTCCAAGTGCCTGAGAAGACACTCTCCTTCAGCCCATCGTGAAGACCATGTTGAAGAAGCTGTGCCCCTGCTTCCCATGGAGATCCATGGATCCACCTGCATCTTGTGGATGCCAGTGCAGGTGGATGCCTTCGAAGAAGCTGTGACCTTGTGGGAAGCCCACTCTGGTGTAGGCTCCTATCAGGAACCTGCATGGAGAGAGGAGCCCATGMTAAAGCAGGTTTCATGCTAGGACCTGTGATCCTGTTGGGAGACTGTCCTGGTCCAGGACAGAGTTAATTTTCAGCTAGGACTGAGTTAATTTTCAGCCAGGACTGAATTAATTTTTTCACAGTAAGCATGAGTGGGGAGAACCTGGAGCCATGTGGGCATGTGTAGGTTGTTATTCTGCACTCCCTCACGTTAGAGTGGAGGTGGAGGTGAGGGACTTTCTGGAAGGAGGTCATGGTTTCCACTCWAAAAACTCCAAAATTGTGGTGAGGTAGGGAACTTGGCCACCACTATTTTTCATTGTCCCATGCTTGGTAAGCATTTTTCATGCATATCACCCTTCCTCTGTACTGTTTGTGCTCTTGTCCTATTGCTGTTCCCAGTAATTTGTTCTTATCTCAACCCATGATCTTTGCCTTTTGTGCTTCCAGTTCTCCTCTCCAGCCCCCCACAGTGGGGGCAGACGAGAGGGGAAGGTGGGGTGAGTGAGCAGCTGTTTGGTTTGGAAAGTTCAGGGGGAGAACTGAATTGGAGAGTACCATTCCTAAACYGCGATAAGGACACACACTGGAGCAGGCTGTGCCTGAAAGCCTGTACCCTGTGGAAAGGAGCCCAGGCTGGAGCAGTTTGTGGAAAGTTGTTTCTCATGGTATGGACCCACCTTGGAGAAATTCATGGACAGTGGTCTCCCATGGCAGGGACCCCACACTGGAGCAAGGGAATGAATCCTTTCCCTGAGCAACAGCAGAAACGTGTGATGAGCTGACCATAACCCCATTCCCTGTCTCCCTGTGCCACTGGGAGGAGGAGGAGGAGGCAGAGCCCAGGAAAAAGGGAGGGGTGGGGRAAAGTTTTTTTAAAGATTTGTTTTACTCAGTATTCTGCTCTGATTTACCTGGTAATGAATTCAGCTAATATCCCCAAGGTCAGTCTGTTCTGCTCATGATAGTAAACAGCCGTGATCTCTCTCTGTCCTTATCTCAACTCATGAGCCTTTCATTTTACTTTCTCTCCCCAGGCCACTTGCAGACAGGGGTGATGGAGTGGCTTTGGTGGATCTCGGCATCCAGCCACATGAGTAATGGAAAACCCGCTTTTAACTTTTAACTTTTTTGCTMTCAGAAAAAAGAGCTGGCTCCCTCCCTCTGAGAAGCAAATTTAATTCTCCAGAGGGACCTAGCAGACAGTTCTGTGAGTGGAGTCTCTACTGATAGAAAGGAAGGAGAGAGAACCTAGCACAGGTTTTTGTGGAGAGTATTGCCTCAGCTGTGTGGTGCCTGCACAATCTGTCTTTGTCTCTGTCCTGGATCAGCAGCACTTTTCATTCAGCCCATTTTGCAGAGCGCTGCTTTGGGTAGCTGTAGCAGGTAGTTTGGGACAACAGCCTGCTTTCAGGGCTGGCTTTTAAAAATCATATCCACCACAACCCATGTATTCTTCTCCTCCCTTTTCAGTCTTGATATGAGCCTCTCTTCTATCATCTGAGCCTTAGATTTCAAATTTCTGCTTAGCGTACCGATAGTAGACAACACTCCACTTTTCCCTGACCACAATTATTTCCCTTACACAGCACACACTTTTAGCACTCTGGCCCTTTTATACTCTCAAGCACGGCAGCTGTGTGGCTGGAGAGAGGTTGGCCTCTGACTGATGGCACCTCATTGAGCTTGAAGGAGAAGGGGAAGGAGAGAGCAAAACAACTGCTATTGTTCCAAAGGATCACCCTTGCATAAAGAAGCTACAAGATCTTCACAGTGACTGAGCTTTTTGCTCCTGYTGAGTACAAATTAAAAACGTGGATGTGTGGATTACAAACCTCCTTGGTGAGACAGTCACTCTGTTCTAATTGTAAAGCTTCTGGAGACCAGCCTGTGAATATGAATGCAATATGAAATGAAATATTGTGTGCTCTAAAACAAAAGTACCCTGGAAAACTTAGTCTGGAGAAAACACAAGGTGCTCTTTTATAATTAGCAGATAAAATAAACACAGAACATCTGTCTGTTACACTGCAAAAGTTTGTGAGGACAAACATCTGAGTACCAGAAAGCTGATGTTTGAACTTGCTTTGACTTTTAGAGGATCATTCTGTAAACTGCACAGAACAAATTGAGCCCTACAGGTCTGAGAGGCCCCACTCAGAGGGAGGTTGCTGGTCACAGCTCACTCTGGTCCAGGGGAGCTTAAAGGGGCTCACAAAGGATCACTATTAGACTAGCAAGAGAGTGGGCCCTAGTCATAATACTTTTYCTTCCTGTCTACCATTCAAGCTGGTGACTTTCTTTGAAATTTTGATGGCAAAAATGTTATTCAACTTATATTGTTATTCAAGCAAGAGAAATAAGTTTTGAATTCTGTTTGTTAAAAATGGGAGCTCACTAGACAGCACCAGTTCCTGGGAGCAGACTGTGTTTCTGATAAGCTCAAGAGGAGCTGAGTCCAGGTGCTGTTCATCATGGCTGAGGGCTAACAASCATTTCTGAGATCATCATGGGATTCGAGGTTTGAGATGAGGGAGAGGATGCACCACCACACCTATAACAGTTAAATTTTTTAATTTTTGAGGCTGTGTCGAGGGAGGATTTGGCTCCTCTGTTTCATTTGATCAGTATTCGCATCACCTTTTTATAACATGAAGGTGCCTTCCCATAGTGCCTGATTCTCTGGCTGCATCCAGGTGGACTGTGCTTTTGGCATTTGCTCTGCTGGGTGGGCAGGCAGGGGATTGCTCCTGTTGCTGATTGACAAGTCTGAATGTTCATGAACTGTAAATGAGCTGAAATGTTTGCTTACAGCAGATCTGTGAACCTGTGCCCAAGAAGAGAGATATCCTCTGTTGCTTGGCACGGTGAATGGGAGTTTCTGTAAATGGTGTTTCAGCAGATGTCCAGGGTTGTGGCACTTGCTGCTCAAAGTTATTTTGGTGCTGATTAGGTACTATCAGGGTCCGAGTCTAGATGCCAGCAATTACATGAAAATGATAAATTTATCTCTGAATACCASAAGAACCCCTTTGACCCACTGGTTTGTTACATAATTCATGTACAGTTTGTGACAGCAGTTAAGTCACATGTTTCCTAGGTGGAACTTTGATAGTTTTGGCCACTGTTAATACCCAAAGTCATGGGCAATGGCCACAAGTTTGAGTGCCTTGTTTCATGTAGTACACATGTGCATGCTGCTGAGTGTGTTCTGTGTTTGTGCTGAGGGTTGTGCAGTTTTGATGAGGCTTCASATATTTGAGGTATCCCATTTTGTGATGTTGGGTCTGCTCTGCAGCAATTCCTGAAATAATTCCAGGAGAGCAGGCCAGGAGCAGGTAGGGCTTCAAGAGGTAACAAAGAGTCACCCTGACTCCTCTCAGTCTGCTTGTGCTCTGAAGAATGACCCTGATAAGTGCTGACAACACAAGCAAAGGTTGCTCTGGCTCATTCCTTGCCAGGCCATTCCACTGGCATGGATCTGTGAARCACTGCACTGCGGGACTTATGGGTCCGAGAGCAGGGAGCAGTGTCATGTGAGGAATCACACTAGGGCAGCATGCCTGTCAAACCAAATTACTGAGGGTGAGTCCAGGGAAGATGGAAATTTAATGTTGGGATGGAAGGGCAAAAGCTCACCTGATTTTTATTTTCAGGTCTTTTGTGAAAGAGGGGCCTTACGATACATCTGACTTTTTGTTTAGTAAGCTGCATTTAGTAGGTCATGACAGCTACCACAGAGATGACAGGGAGTCCAAGTGCTTATAATAACACCAAATTCAAAAATTCAAATCTGTTGTTTTTAATATTCATATCTCCTTTTCAGTTTAAAACAGAATTCACTAAACTCTGGATTGTTCTTCCTCTAAGGAAAAGCATGACCTGAATTTTGGCTGGTGTGAGRAAAGTTAGTTACAGCTTCAGAAGCAAAATAAAGAATAAAAACCCAAAACTCCATGTACATAAAATCTGTTATGGTTTAACCCTAGAGGGCAACCAAGCACTCCCCAGCCATTTCCTCACTCTCCCCACGGTGGGATGGGGGAGAGAATCAGAAGAGTGAAACTAAGAAAACTCATGAGTTGAGATCAAGACAATTTAATAGGGAAAGCAAAAGCCACACACACAAGCACACAGGCAGGTGTTCAGCCATCTCCAGTCTCTATCATGTGTAATCATTACTAGAAAAGACAAATGCAATAACTTTGGAGATCCCTCCCTTCCTCCCTCTTTTCCCAGCTTTACATGCTGATCATGATGTTCCATGGTATGGAACCACTTTGGTAAGTTCAGATCAGCTGTCCTGGCTGTGTTCCCACTTTGGTAAGTTCAGATCACCTGTCCCTGTGTGCACCTGCTCACAGGGACAGCACAGGAAACTGAAATGTCCTTGAGTATGCATTACTTACCAACTGCTAAGACATCAGCATTATTCTCATACTGAATCCAAAATACAGCACTGTACCAGATACTAAGAAAACRAACTTTATGCTGGATAAAATCAGGGCAAACCCCTCAATGTTTCTCTAGGTGCAAATTAAGTACAGTAATTATGTTCAAACCCCACTAAARCACAGTATTTTAGAGAGGACTAAATTTTACTTGTTCATTATGTGCCCCCCCCAAAAATAGTCTTTCTCCACATAGAAACTGCATCTTTTTCTGAGATGCAGGAATGTGGCAATTTTCAAGTGAATCATACATTTCTTTCTCCTGTCAGTGTCTCGTAYCACTTCTGAGACCCCAGAGATGGTGTTAACACTTCCCAATTCAGTGTTTCTGTGAATTTAAATAGCTCACGGTTGACCCTTATTTTCCAGCTCATTAATAAAATGCTAGAAGATATCTGACCTACAATCTAGTTCTTTTGAGAAATATTACTGCTTGACTTAATCCACTGCTGTTTAACACTGCCCTTTATACACTAAATCCCTTCACAAACTTGAAATTTATGCAACAGCATTGATGACTTAAGATGATCCGAGTTAGCACTCTTGGGTAAGATCATTACAGGTTTTGTTTCCAAAACCAGGAAGAAGCCTCATCACTGGAGTTCACCTATGGAGAAAACACATCAGAACCCATGTATAGCTGTTCCTGGGTTAGCTATTTGTTTTAAAATACAAAGATCTTACAGTGTAAACTACAGCTAACTGTTAGCAAAACAATGATCAGAATTACTTTTCCTTTAAAATTTCTGAGTTTAGAAGTCATTCTTTATTCCTTTTCTCTCCTATCCAATGCAGTCACATTGGCAGAGAAGAAAGGATATCAGCCCATGAGTCTGAATTTAGATATTCAGGGGAAAGAAAGTATTTGTATCTAATTTAAGACTGATTTAGAGAAGCACAGCTGTAGGAAATCAATCAGAARCTGAAGGATAAACATTGTTTAATATTCACTCCATTGTCCTCRGGAGCTAACCACATGCTCCCTGAAGATGGACTCTGAAGAGCTTTTGGGGAGCAGTTTCTGAAGAAGAGTGGCATGACAGCTCAGAATAAGGACAATATAATAGGGAAAGCAAAAGCCACACACACAAGCACACAGGCAGGTGTTCAGCCATCTCCAGGAAAACATGTCACTATCATTACAGGCTTCAAAGTAGAAAGGCACCTGATGAAACAAGCTTTCCTCTTTTCTCTCAGAGCTTGCATAGTTGCAGCTCACTAAATGAAGCCATTATACACTAGATTTGATCTCTAGCGAAACTATCTGGTGCCAGGTGACCTGTAATGTGTCTAGCTGAGTGACCCTGTGGTTTTGTCCTAGCCCTGAGCCATAACCTCTCAGCTGGCCTGCTGTTCCAGCAGCTGTGTGGCAGGTGGTGGTCCCTGCCCGTTTCCTTTCAGCTCCTCAGAAAAGGGATTTTTGTTGTTGTCTTGCCTAGCAGTCAAGCTCTGAGGACATTTGCTGCCTTGGTGTTATTTTTCCTAAGGTTGCTTGGATATGATACAAGGACCAGGAAAGGGACCAGAAGCCAGCTTTGCCCTTCACTTGTCCAGCATGGGCCGAGGTGGTGTACAGATACCTGGGCTCTTCTTTTCTGTTTATCTCCAGCAGTGGGGCTATGAGAAAGGACTGGATCAATGTGTAGGAGATTACACAATATTCTCTGTTGAGCAGATTGAGAGCAGAGAGACCTTGTTCACGAGTCTCTATTATAAGCATCTCTCATTTATTGCTTCCCTGGACTAGCTGAAGAGGTGGAGATGTTGACTGGACTAGTAGGAAGGGTACTAACTTTCTACTTGTTAGTTTGTGCTGCAGAATCTCTGCTGCTGCTTTTTTGCTGCTTTCACTTGTGTCAGCTGAAATAACACACCACCCCAGCCTTGTTTATTTCACAGTACACAGGGACTTAGAAACTCTGCTTCCCATTTAGGCATCATAAAGCTTTCATTATCATGGATCATCAAGTGTCCCAAATGTACAGGACATTAGCCAGCATCTCCTTCATGCATAACTTTTTCCCATGCCACTCTGGCTTTCTTATACTTTATTTAGTGTTGAGCCAAGAATTTGTCACCAAAGGGCTTATATTTATTTCTCCTGGAGCTAGAGCTGGAAATACCTTTTTGCTTTTGTTGTGATCATCAAAAAGAAAATTGTGCTTGCCTGCTGCTGCAACTATGTTATTACCATTAATAATAAATATGTGCCATTTAAACAGGAGCTTTTTATGTGCAAAGTGCTTCATAAACAATTTCAAAAACCGGTGTTAAAAGTATATAAATGTTGCATGGGTGGGCACTTGAAAGCTGGGAAATGCTAATGTGGACCCTGCTACCATGGTTCTGTGCCTTCTGTGCATAATTWTTATTTATTAATTATTGGCTTTATTCAAGCTGGAAATGAACAGACAGTGGAACCAAGGACATGTGGCTTAGGGAGAGTGCAGGGATACAGTTCAGGTGTGTAGGGATGGGATCAGCAAAGCTAAGAACAGAACATGGAAAGGGTTGTGAAGAATAAYCAGAAGAAATTCTATATTTAAAGGAGTCATAAAAGAAGGGCCAAGGAGAGTGTACATCCTAATAAAGGAGAAGGGAAAGCAGGTGACAAAGGACCTGGAGAAGGCAGAAGTACTCAGTGAGTTCCTTGCCTCAGACTTCACTGGCAGCCGGAATTCCCACATCTCTCAAGTCCATGAACCTYGAGGTGGGGGCTGGGGAAATGAAGCCTCTCCCACTGTAAGCAAAGGGTCAAGCCACCTGATGAAACTGCATAGGCACAATCTGTGGGCTCTGACAGCATACATCCCTGGGAACTGAGGGAATCCAGGGGTCAGGCAAAACCTCCTGCAACTGGAGAAGGGGAAGTATCACTTTTTTTAGGAAGGAGAGAAGGGAAGATGCAGGGAGCCACAGAACAGTAAGCCTCACCTCTGTGCCTGGGAAGATCCTCGTGGAGGGTCTGGAGTAGATCCTCATGGAAGCAATGTCAACTCACATGCAAGACAAAGGGGTGACCTGAGACACCCAGAATAGCTTTACTGAGGACACATCGTGCCTGACAAGTCTGGTGATATTCCATGATGGAGTGATGGTCATGGTTGACGAGACTGCCAGATGTCACCAGCCTAGACTTCTGTAAAGCCTTTGATACAGTCCCACATCACATCCTTATCTCCAGATTGGAGAGGCATGGATTTGATGGATGGACTGTTCAGTGGATAAGGAACTGGCTTGGTGGGTGCGGGTGGAGCTGTGGTCAATGGCTCTGTGTTCAGGTGGAAGATGGTGTCAAGTGATGTCTGTCAGGACTCTCTTTTGGGACTGGTCACTTCTTTCAAAAGCAAGACAGGTACTTTCTGCAACATTTGGTTCCCATGATACAGTGCAATTTCATTCTTGTGCAACTATTTTACCYAGCTGATGACACATTTTATTTGAGTAGTTTCCTTTGACCTCAACTGGACAATGAGATCTTCTGATTAACTTACTGAACCAGGGAAACTGATGAATCTC
>NW_026623619.1:248310-273136 GCF_030028575.1 Malurus melanocephalus
TAACCTGGGAAAGAGAGGAATTATTTTTGCCTGCCTGGCTTCACTACTTTTCTCTCCACCTCCATTTCCCCCTCTTTATTCTCAGTGGTGCCTAAGCTGCGTCTGATGCATCCTTCTGCAGATAATACTGATTTGGGTTCAGATTTGCAGTGTTTGGACACCTCTTGAATAAAAGCTTGTGCATCTGCCATGGTGTACAGGTACAGAAGGCTTGCTGCAGCCTGTACTGCCTGCAGCAAAACATTCTTTAATAATCCTTGCTCTTCTCAGCAGAAGCTCTGCTGTCAACACATCTCGTGTGTAGCTAAGTTTTCAGTTAATTTAATTATTTCTAAGGCTGTGTGCGAGGACAGAAATCTTTGCAAAGTCTGAGACAATCAGCAGACGCTGGTTGTGCCCTCCATCAGCACAGGGGTTCTCCAACCCTGAAGAGCTGGTGCCAGGTCATACACAGATGACATTTTCAATGGTACTCGAGCTTTCCTCTGTCCTTTATTTGTTTTTCTTCATCCAGGAAGACAGAGCCAACCTTGCAAGAAACAACAAGCTCRCCCAAACTTCTTTTCATTGTCCTTCAGCAGAAGGAGTCCCCAGATTTAGTACCAAACAAAAGGCTTGTGAGCAGAGGGGGTTAATACATGACAGCTCTTTACATTCTGTAGCAACACAGAATGTTGTTTCGTGGCAACCTTGTTTTAATGCTTTACACTTTCAGCGCTTCAGATGCTATTTTTAATGTGCTTCTTTTTAACATTATATTAATATTTAATGATAATTAAATACATTTCTTGCTACACTACAAATAATTTAGTACATCATTTATATATAGATGAATATTTTAAACCAGGCTTTCTAAGGAGAAAGGCCATGAAACAATGTATGGAGATGTGCAGAACAATSATGCTATTTTTTCTGTTCCCTTTGAAAATTTTGAACTTGTCAGTTGATTTCAAAAAAGTTGGTAAAATGACAGAGGTTTCAAAGAAGGTTTGCTTTAAACTTTTAATAAAATGTCTTTCTCAGCTAGATGAAAGCAAGAGAGTCAAATCTGAATCACTATGAATAGAAAAAAAACCACACTCAGTCCTTGATTGGACACCAGAAATCAAGAAAATTATCATCCCCTCAACGTCTTTGCCCAGATACAGAAACTTGTTTATGCTGGAAACCTTGTGCCACACAAGAGCATTAGCATGGTGCACATAATTTCCCTGAAATTGATTCAGGTCTTACAAATCCTTTAAGCTCAATTCTTTTGGTGATATTTGCTCTTGTCCTTATTTTTGCCAGTTGTCTCCTGGACTTCTCTCCTGGAACTTCTTTGGGTAATTCTWGTTGTCTCTTTCTTAAGCGAAAGTTTCATGTCTGCGGAAATCCAGACAAAGGAACACTAGTGCATTTCCTTTGTCTAGAAAATGAGTGATTAGGGAAAGACACCAATTCAGCTAGCCATGAGGTGTGCATGATAAAAGCRCAAATTGTGCATTGTTCCTTCTTCCCTTTTAGAAGTGCTCCTCTCTTCACTGTGCTCTGCTATTGGCCTGACTGCAGGCCTGGGTGTTTTCATTTCCTTCAGGCACTGCAGTCTCTTGGAGCTCCTATTTTGATAGATTTAAAAAAAAAGTTTCAGAAGACTGGAAARGAGGCAGTAGGGTTTCCATCTATCATCAGGCACAACAGCCTTAACAAATGTGGAAAAACACTGCCTCTGGAATACAAGGAAATAATAAATGATAAAGAAATGATAAAGAGTCCAGTTCCAGGTCAGCCTGGAGGTCTGTTATTTGGGTATGTTATTTCAAGCAGTGGCTGCAGACACTTATGCAGAGAAACAGAAATATGGAAAGATCCTTGTCCAAGGTTCCTTGCCAGTTTGTGCCAAAAGTTGCTATTTTGGAGATGTTTTCTTCTCAGAGAAGTTTTGGTAGAATTGACAGCAGCCAGCCTCTATTTACAGTGATCTATTTCTGCAGCATGGTTTTCCTGTCTGATCTCATCCYGGAGTTGTCAATATGTTTATCTGCACCTGAAGCTCTCCCCATACTGTGCAGTTTTCCTAATTTCCCGTTATTATCATTATCCCCTACTAATGGAGCTCATTAGTGTTATATTTCTGCATCATCCCTTTTYGGCTGTTTTCATCCATACAATTATTGAAAAATATGAACAAGCTTGAGAACAGCCCAGATCTTTTCCACTTCTGTTCTCAACCCCGAAAGCAGCCATACCATTGCTCCTAAATGCAGGACTATAGGTCAGTCATTACTGCTMTATGTAGGTAATATCTTGTCAGAAATATAGGACTTAATTATCAGAATTATCAGAACTGGTGTCCGCAGTAAAACTGGATTCCTTGCATTGCCACAGTGGGAAATGCAAACTTGTTTGGATAGATGTACATGTTTCCATCCAGACTTCTAGTGGGCAGTGAGAAACAGGCACTGCAAGCAAGGAATTGTTACCATTCTTAACCAAGTATCTCAAAACTGGCCGTGTGATTTGGGCTCTAAAAATAATAGGTTCTCTCCACAAGAGGAATGATGAGCTACTGTGTCTGAATTAGAATACAGGTTAGGTCTGATCAACCCAATTATATTTAAAACTGTGTGAGCTGRATCAATTTTTGCATCTTTGGTGCTTCAACCTGCATATGAAACACTGGAATGTTGGTCTGTGTTTGCAATKCTGCCTCACAGTCTTTGTGCTTTGTCCTTACTGCTTTCTGATGACTGAGCTGACATGAACCAGAGGATCCCAAGAGACAGAGACAACTCTGGTCTAATTCAGACAGCACCACAGCTGACCAGAGMACAGGAATGGGGCTTCCAAGATTTTGGTTCTGCCAGAGTCTCCTGTATAACTCCAGTTTCAGATGAGCTTYTGCCACCCACCCCAGTTTTGTCCTCCTCCTCCAGAATGCAGGCTCTCTGTCTTGACTGTGCAACACCAGCCATAGGGGCTGTTAATTTTGTCAATTAACAAATGAATAGTCTCCTTTACAAAGTGGTTAATTTAGGCAGCCAATGTTGCTACATTTGTCTGTGTTACCTCACTAACGATCCTTCCTCTTCTGTGGTACATTCACTTATCAGACCAACTACTCCAATCAGATTTTCCACAGAAGCWTGGATATTTGTGTCTTAGTAATGCATATCAAAAATGACTGCAGGAAACCTTAACGATGATCCTATGATGACCAGCTGAACTTGGTGATCTTGAGACTCTTTTCCAACCTAAATGCTATGATTCTATGTTGTCTGGTTAAAAGACTGTCTCTAAAACTCAGTTCTCCATGATAGATAAGCTCAATRGATGCCAGCCAGTTCAATTCCCAGGCATCTATTTGCCAAAGCCAAGGTGTACACAGCTATTAGAAATAAGATATGCTTGCATTTGTATTTTATATATATTTAAATAGGTGAATACTTCTTGGGTCTTGTGGGAGGATTTTCTGCTTAAATCGTGTTCAGAAATTGTTTCTCAGAGATTTTGTTTTAATGCTTAATACATAATCTTTATAAATCATATTAATATTTTTATTTATGTTAAAGAACTATTTGTTCTTTAACAGCAGGCAAACATTAAAAAGCATTCAGTGAATGACCATTGGTTTTCTAGGATGTGACTGAATTGTGGAAGGAGCTCTGAAGAAGGCTTGAAATCTGAGCAAGGCTGGTCTGGAATTAGAGATGAGGCAGTCATTTCTGGTAAAAAATAGATTTACTCTGATGTTTCCAATTTAGTCTTTTGCCTCATAATGTTTTACTGTGTAATGGCAGTTCAAGACAGAGCATTCACTCACATTTTGATCTGATTCTTTTTGTCTGGGAAGAAATATGTGATTGGTACAAGAATAAGAGAATTGTTGTGTTGTGCTGAGTTCTCTGTGAGCTTCCCTGCTGTTTCTCTCTCTCTATTACATCTCAGGACTGCAGAAACAGAGTGGCTCTGCCCCTGGTCAGACATGGAGCCCAATATTTGCAGCTGTGCCCTGACGATCACTGGGAAAGCTTTCATTTGTTCTGCAGACAAGGTACCAATCACTTTCAGAATCTGTTCATGGCTAAGTTTCCTTTACTGAATGCTTGATTGCAAAGTTTCGCTCTGATGCTTCCAACAGAACATTGTAAAGTGTTCAAAGAGCTTCTCGGTATTGGCCTTTGTGGGTGAATTGAATTAAACCCTCTCCTGCACATCTCYGGGCAGAGACTGACCTGGGGGGAAATGGGGCTGCATTTGTTGATGGCAGCTGAGTTGATGATTTTGTGGTGCAGAGGAGTGCCAGGCTTCTCTCCTTGTTCTCAGCAAAGTCAAGGAAWATTAGAATCTGTCTGGTAATTGTGTCTTGTAAAGTGAGCAGTTTTTATGTGAGCTTGTGCATACCAAAGGCCTGGACCATGCAATCCTTGGAGGCTGCTTTTTCAGAGATCATGGAATCATGGAACCATTAMGGTTGGAAAAGGCGTCTGTGATTATCAGTGTTATATTTAAAATTGATATGACCTCTGGAAGGAATAGGAATGATGGGCCCAAGCAGTCCAGTTTTCAGCATGGCTTCCATTGCATCTGCAGTGCTACACTGTAATACGATCGGAGCCTTATTTTCATATTTCACTGTGGTATGGAGACACATTATAAGATCTGATATAATACCAGTATGGATAAATAGACTCAGCTAGTGTTAGGACAAACAAGACAGAGAGAAGTGACCTTGCCAAAAGTATTGCTTTGGCTGCATAGTGAGGGAAAATGTGCTGACTTCTGCRACTCTAGTCAAAAGTAAATCTCCTGTTTGTGTGCATCCTTTTGCGTTAACTATATCTCTACCTTGATTTTTTCATGGTGATTGTAGTTTTGGCAAGTACTGTAGGTTTTGGATTACAGCCCAGCTTGAAAACAGTGGAGCAAAATTACCAGGAAAGTTTGAAGAGTCCCATTTTTGCCCATGGACTGACAAGATTTTGAAGAGTATTCTGGATCCTTGGAGTAAGCAACATTGCACTATTTTATTGCTCATTAAAGGCAAAGTGAAATGTAATAAATACGCCTACAGGAACATGGTTTGCACTAGTGTTTCTGTAACCAGCCATCTCAGGAATAAACAGGTGTATTTGTAAGCACACAGCTGTAGCTCTGCCACAGAAACCCAGATAATGTTTCAGAGGAGATACAGAGGCTGAAGAGGGGGGAATATAAAACTGAGTGCTAACATTAGATCGAAAAAAAGGTATCTGTTACAATATTTTTACCAGGGGAAAGCAAGGACAGTGTCAACATGGTACACTGCAACAACCTTCTACTGTCAGCACAGTCCCCTCTCTTCCTGTTTGTTTCCAGAGCACACATCTCTGGCTGGAGTGTCAGGATGTGTCCTTTTTCCATTCATTCCTGTGGTTTGACTGCCCAGTGCTCTCAGAACTGCTCTCTTAGACTCAGCTCTTTCCTCTTACTGCCTTGTAGGAGAGCTGCCGGCTCTAAATGCATTTCCTACAGCTATTCCAAGAGTTGCAGCTGTTTTTTGTTAGTGTATGGGGGTGGGAAGAGTCTGCGTAGAGGAACAGAAGCAGTTACAAAGGCTGGCACTGCAGTTGTGACCAAGCCTGACATACTGGACATGTTTCTCTATGAACAGATGGCCAAATCACAAAGAACAAACTTTGGCTGTTAGATAATCCRTCAAGTTTTCCAAACCATTTCCAAACCAGATTGGTACCTGTGTGTGGAAGGAATAATAAAAAAAAATCCTCCTGAAGAAGCACAAGTGTGGCTGTGAGTTTTTGTCTGTGGTTTTCAAAATCACACATCTTGAAATACCCAAAGGGATGTCTGAGGAACATCACCACAGTAGAAGTTTCTTCCCTTTTTTCAATTCCTCTGTCCTTATCCACTCTGACAGGCAGAACTGTTGCTCTGACACAGACATTGTCTGACACTTTGTTCTGAGTTTGTGTGGACTAGAGTTAATTTTCTTCACAGTGGCTAGAATGGGGCTGTGTTTTGGGYTTGTGCTATGCATAGAGTTGATCAYATAGAGATGTTTTGCTGAGCAGGGCTTACACAGGTCCAAGGCCTTTTCTGCTTTTTTTGTACTGCTAGGTGGGGGAGAAAGTTGGGGGTACATGGGAGGATGGGGGGTGACACTGCCTGGACAGGTGACCCAAACTGACCAAAGGGATATTCCATTGACATCCTGCTCAGAACTTCAAGCTGGGAGGAAGAAGGATGAAGATGAAGTGATGTCATTTGTGTCCCCAAGTCACTGTGGGGCGTGTTGAGGCCCTGCTGTCCTGGAGATGTGAAACACCTGCCTGCCTGTGGGAAGCAGAGAATGAATKCATTGTTTTTTTCTTTGCTTGTGTTTGTGACTTTTTCTTCCCCTGTTAAATTGCCTTTATTGCAACCCATGAGTTTTCTCACTTTTATTCTCCCACAACYAGCTGTCTGAACGAGTGGCTGCGTGATGCTTAGTGGCTGGGTTTAAACCACAACTGACATACAGGTATTTTTGCACTGATGCAAGACGGTATTTCAGGTTAGAGTAATGAAAAGTGGCAGGAACATCTTGTCCTGGTGAGTGTTTTCATGTTTTTTTTTCTCAGACTACATTCTAGAAAATGGTACAATCAAGAGAAGCAAACCTCTTGTTTATGCCCAATATAACATGAGAGCCCTGCACATGCTGTTTTTATTTGCCCTGCAGGGTGTCTGCTGTGTTCATTTCACTGCTCCTCCTTTGCAGTCCAGTGGCAGAGCAAGAACAGCCCACTAAAGCCTGGAAAGTTAATTCTTTCAACCTAATTAAACAATGAATGTGCAAGGGTAAATCATTGCTCTTTATTGAAGTTTTTATCCATTTTTCTTAAATACATATGTATAAATATATATGTTTATACATACACACACCCCACACATATTTAAATTAATTTCAACACCATGTTTAAGCATCTCTGCTAATCGAACTCAATACGAGGCTGGTAATGCTCTTCAGCCTGGAGTGAAGAGAGTAGGAYGTGCAAGTAGTGAGGTGAGTGTCTTATTGCTATTTCAGAGCCTGCTTTTGGCACAAGGTGCTGTGCTTGGACAGCTGCACCCTGCCTTTACTTTCCCAGCTATGAGTCACCCCATACTTCTCTGCAAGCTGGAGTAAAGGACACTGTTCAGGGTCCCAAAAACCTGGCATTATTACCTAGGCCCTGTGCTGAGCAGCCAACCTCACCCTGTTTTCCCTCATCCCACAGCCTGAGGAGCACATGGGCACAGCTCACCACATTGGTACTCTGTAAGAGAACATGGACAGTCACCTCAGAAGGACTTTTTACTTTTATTTATAAACGTGTTTTGRGGAGGGATGACATGGACGAGTTTTTGTACAGTTACTTCAAACAAAAAAATCTCAAGAGTTATGTGAGTTCTATGGCCAAGTCTGGCAGTTCTTAGGCTTCTATTGTTTTTCCAAAAGTTTTCTATTTTCCCCTTCTACAGTGTCCACCTTGGCTGTGCTGCAGCAACAATTTCAATGGACCTTGAGCAAGTTTATGCAGCCAAAACTAAAAACAGAAAAAAATTCACCTAAACTACCTCTACATTTAAATGCAAAGGAAACAACAAACTATAGATAGGATAGCTGACATGTAAGCCTTCATATAGACACATATATAGAGACAGAGGAAGAAAGAAAGAACTGCTTGGATATTTTGGAAATTTGTTGATATAACAGCATTTGTGGAACTTAATCTGATGATCAAAGTACCTAAAAATAGCCAAATACCTATGGTATCCCTGGGAATATTTATTTTCAAACACAGACCCTCACATTTGCTTGTTTGCATGATTGTACAGCTGCTAGGATGCTGACAACATGGACAGAAGGTGGCACAGCCCAGCCATTTGATGTGACGACCAGGATGGGCTGCTGGAATGTCTCTTTCCTTTTTAAAAAAAAAAAAAATCATCACCCAAAGCTCCCTTTCTTCTCATTTTGCCTTGATTTTAGCTCTGATAAATATTTTTGTATATACATACATACATACATACATACATACATACATCTATATATACACAGATACACACATATATACACATGCATATATGTATACACACACATATATACATATTAATACACACATACATATCTATATATGTGTATACACACATATCCTGGCAGAAAAAAGGTAGCATCCGACAGATGTAGAATCATGGGCAGAGTAATTTTTCATCCATGAAAATCTTTTCCACAGATCATTTTTGCTACATGGGAAGGCTGTGCCATTATCTAGACAAAATGATGTGTCTGTCAGATTTGCCTGGTGTAGCTGCTGCCCAGATAGCCGCTCAATTTGCTACCAACAGCATCATCACTGCCATGACATCTCTTCATGCTGCACCACGACTGTCTGATGCTACAGGAGGTGACATTAAAGTTATGTAACAACAGTGCACACCACAAAGGGCCCTGGGGGTCTTGAGGCAATGGAAATGTAATCCACTGAGATTTATAGAGAGATCTAAGATCATGAACTAAGGCATGTCAGCATTTTCCTGTCTTCTCTTGAAGGAAAAACTAAACGGATAAATTGGTGTCAAAGTATGTCCTTTTCCCATGATATTAAAAACCCCAGGAGGAAATTTTGATTATATCCTAAAAAATGTCAGTACCACTTTGAAAAATAATTTCCRTTGCCCTCTTTTGTTCCTCCAGTACTTTAACTGTGCTGTCTCAGTATTGCTTTGTGTCTGTGACTATGTAGCAAAAGGGAAGCATAATTCCATCAGCTGATAAACAGTGTGCTCCTTATGCAAATTTATTCTCATCATGCTTTTGACCAAGCTCAAAAACCCTCTTATATTCTCTGCTGACAGTCAGAAAGCTAGCAGCACAAAGCAAAGAGCTGGGCAAAACAAAAGACTCTAAGCTGTGGGCTTGACGAGRGATTTTTTTTTTTTWWAWTTTTTTTTTTATTTGGCAGTTSGGTTATTRCCAGCTTAGTGAGTGCTATACCTTAGGGAGACCCTGATACTTGGTGTCATTTGGGAGAAGGTGGAATTTCTGAAATTTGTAACAGTGTAGTAAGTTCTCCCTCCTCCCCCTGTCCTTACATCACTTCTGTGCCCGGGGCTGATAACCTATGGATGACGATACGAGCCCTGTGACCTGTCTGGGACCATTAGCTTACTGATTCTTCCCCCTTGGCAATGTATTTTCTCAGGTGGAAGACCTATCAGAGTTGCAGGAGGTCTAGGAAAAGACAAACCCTTCCCTCTTCTGCTAGAGTGACTCTTCATTGACTATTAAACTTATTTCAATCTTATGCTTGGCTTGGAARTTTCCTGGGGGCATGGTGCAAACCTTCTAAACCCTGATGGATAGGGAGGAAAGACTGGGATTTGTAAATAGCTGCACTAGGTTGAGGGAGGCTCACACAGTTGGTAGGAAGTCCTTTGGCATTCTGGCTTCACTGTTTTTGGCTTCCTCCTGGCAGAAACACAAATGGCAAGTTGAAGAACATTTCACAGTGTGCTTTGGATTATGTAGGCAGGACTCTTCTGAACTAAACGTGGGAGGGGGGAAGGAAGATGGAAAACTCAGCCATCTGTCAACATTTTTAAAGTCACATTGCGAAGGGACATTTTTATTCTCAGGGCTTTTGGAAAACTTTCCCTGACAGCACATTTCACAGAGGACTCTTTCTGACAGGGACTGCTATCTATTTAGTGACACATCTGGGGAAGCAGATTGCACTGTGTAGAGTTGAAGTTCACTGCAGGGCTATGAGCAGGTCGGGGAAGTGGAAAATTGGAGGGGAAAGAAGCTTGAAGCCATTCTTGKGGTTTGTAACTCTAACACTGAAGTGCATCTTCAGCTGGTGTTTGCTCTCTGAGAAAATCCATGGTCACTTAGCAAGGGTCTGAAAACCTATGGACAGATTTTCTAATGTTTGCACTGAAAATAGTTAACAAAATGAAAAAACCCAACTTAGTTATCAGAAAGATAATTAAGCAGTTACTTCCCTGGTATTACAACCCACTCTCTCAACTTGCTCTTTCTCACAGCTTTTTGTGTTTCTCAAGAGGCATGCAGAAGAAAAACAAAAAACAGCTAGTAATTATCTCCATGTATTTTGCTCTTCAGGGGTGAAGAATGAATTAATAGTGGGGGTATTAATATGACAAAAAAAATAGATCTTCTGTATTTCCTCCTGTATTTCCTGTGATGGAGCACACAGTCTCTTGTAATGCATTGTGTGAGGATGTGAAACAAAAACCTTCTGAATTTCCTGTTGTCCATTGTTACAATAAAAACATTGTTTATCATCAAGAAGGAAGCATATCAAGAAAAAAGTAAATCCAGAATTTTATTGTTAATGTGATTAAAATATTGAGAGACTATTCAGTTTTATTTAATCTCTAATTGTTGCAAAAATGAAGGAACAGCAATGTAGCTGGAGTGTTGCACTGAATCTCTCTCTCTCACACACACACAGACAGACAAACTGCCTCTGCTTCATTTAACCCCTTTCCCTGATTCTGTGCTCACCCTTCCACTGCTCCCTTGTGTTCTAGAAATTCCACACTGGTGGAGGTCGTGGGGGGATGTTATTGGGAGYTGTCGGGATGTTATTTGGAGCTGTCAGCATCCAGAGYCTTTTGCCAGGAARAATGWTCACGTYATGRATTCYTCTTTGTTCCTCTAGGATCACTTGTGATAATTTGTATTTATCGCTGAGACTCTGCTCTGTTTCTGYACTGCTCTGCATCTCYGTGGTGCATCCAAATTCACTAYACCCCGGGCYATCTCAGAGTGCTCTCTGTTCTGTTCATGATCCCCAAAGCCATGTCCAGGTCCACMCTGTGGCTGGCCATGAGCCATCAGCYGTGCTCCTCTGTGCCACACCCGTGTCCTTCTCCAGGGCTCTGCTGTCCTGCCAGCTCTGCCTTTGTCAGCACTTTGCCATGGTGCTGCTGTTGAACAAATCTCACTGCACATGGAGGGGCATCTTGGTATTGCTGTCTGTGCAAAACTCYGGTGGCACCACATGGAGAGACGCAAAAATAAAGCACATCAGGCCCAGGCAGCTGGAGATATTGCTGTCACAGCTGAGAGAAGCAAAGCAGAGCTACAGGCAGGTCAGGGAAAGTGCAAGGAGGGCAAATCTGAGAGGGTTCAGATCACAGGTCTTGCACGTTGCTTACAAACCTCACAGTGTAATTTATCAGCAATGGCATTGTTGTGAGAGGGTCACACTGTTACACAGCACAGAGAAAGAGCAACAACAACACTTGGTCAGCTTTGTGCTGGAATTACCCCAGCTCTGACAGCACTGGGGGTGAAGCTCTAGTGAGCCTAAAGGCAGGTTCAAATCTGAATTCCATGTTAACCAGCATGCCTGCTTTCCAGACTGAAGGCACAAGTAACCAGAGGAGTAAACTAATTTTCTTACACTCTTCTTAGTACTGGATGSGCCTGAAGGTAGTTTGGGAATGTGRGCTGTGCTGCATGGAAATRGGAACAGYAGGGTGTGTTCAGGCCTTTGCAGCACCACAGGCTTCCCTTTGCCCAGACACCTGGTCTGTCTGCAGTACGCTCCCTGAAGGAGGATTGGGAAGGGAGGGATGGCTGGGTCACCAGGGATCCCTGCAGCTCCTGGTAAGCGCCCAGGAGGATTGTCAGGAACTCTGCAAAAGTAGCATGCACATACAGATAAGCACAGAAGCCTTGTTTACACAGAACCACATCCATCTGTCTCAAATGGTGRTGAGACATCATCATCTGTGTACACCTTCAAATGGCATTTCCAGCTTCTGGAAGCTTAATATTTTAATTTTACCTCTGTTCTTTACCACAAAGCTAATAATAAAATTTGATTCAAAATCCAGTCATTTCTGGGCTGTTCTCTGAAACGTTTCTGCCTTTCTTCTTAGGTGGGATTGCCACTGAACTACTACAGCCTAAACACTACAGCATTTCGTGCCTTTAAACTCCTCTTTCTCCTCCTTGCTTCCCTCGTTCCCTCCCCAKGGTTTAAAGCCCTGCAGAAGACACAATCATATCCACAGAATTCCACACAGAATGGCTCAGCCGTGCTGCAGCATGAGGGACATTATCCTGCTGAAGATCCAGGTGCAGGGAGTGGAGCAGAAGATGCTGGAAGGTCTGTGTATGCGACATCCCAATGTATCCATGTGTGCTGATAGCCAGCCCTGACCCACCAGGAGGACAGAAACATGAAAAATGGCAGAMATAAGAAATGCAGCAAAGGAGAGCAGCTGCCAGGTGCTGGGGATGTGAGTGTTTGTACCTTCCCCAGGGTCATGGGTGAGTGTGCATGTGTGTGTGGGTGTTTGTGTGGTGTGATTAATTAACAATCTTCAGCCTCGACCTGCAGGGAAGTAGAGGGGCCACAGGTCTGGGCTGCTGTGTGGGGGCACTTATGATTTTGGGGTGTCTGTGGGAGAAGCTCATGAGCAGCTGGAGCCTTGGCTGTCTGTGCCTCTGCCTGTGTGACTCCTTTGTCAGTGTCAGCGTGTGTGACACCTGCCCTCTGTGTGTGACTCTGGGTCCATGCTCCAATTTGATACTGGCTGAACATGAAAATGGGAAAGCTGCAGCCACATTCCTTGGCCTGGGCAAGGGCCAGCAGCTGCTCCTGACAGAGCACGTTTTCTTTTGGCTGCACGCTGTCTCCAAAGGAGGCCAAATGARGAAGGGTTTCTGTRGTTATATGTGAACTACTCAAGGAACATAACTCCAAGATTCTGCCTGAGAAGTAACAGCTGCTGTAGCTGCACTCCTCTCCTGCTGAATTGGCAACAGGCTCTCCATCAGATGGGCCCTGAGAGATCCAGGGGATCCAAAACTGTAGAGAGAGAGGATTGGAAAAGATTGCATCTTACAATGAAATACTTTTAAATCAAATTGCTCTGTTAGTCAAAGCAGGTGGTTTCAGGACCTCTTCTGGATGTGTAAAAGTTTTAGTGAAAAGGCATTAGCCAATGCCTTTATCATCAGACTCTCATCTCTGTTTATGGATGGGATTAACAGCAGAGCTGTTATGGACTGAAAACAGTGTACTTGGAGATGCAGAGGGCTTAATTTTACCTGTTTTCCCCATGCTCCAGGGTAAGAAGATGAGTGCCTTCCTACCTCTGGCTGATGTGAGAGGATGAGCATGGCTACCTGAAGGGCAGTGCCACCCCTGCCTGCTGCTCCCTCTTCCCTGCACAGCAAACCAATACCATGTGGCCACTCTGATGAAATTAGTCTGYTTATGTATCGTTTTGTCTTCATCCACACAGGCTGTGCACAAACATCCAAAATTTGGGAAGCAATTTTCAGGCCATGGAGGGCCAAGAAGAGATCAACCGAGTCTGACAAAATGGAGGAATTTTCTGAATCTGAGGATGGTGTCATCTTTTGGAAACATCTGCTGTGAAGTGCTTCTCCTCCAGTTTTATTCTTGATTAGCCCTTTCTCTGTGTCAGCTTTATTCTATTTTTATTGGTTAGAGTGCAACTCAGGGCTTAAATAATTTGTCAGATGAATAGAAGCCGAGTATTTCTATCCTTCAAAACAGGGATCAAAGTAGGGAAAATAAATGTCAGCACTTTTAAATTGTACTATACAAGGATGTGGATTTCATGGGGGCTTCTGTTTAATTAAAGTATGTTTAAAGTTGTGTCATTCTTGTATTACTCTGTTTGGTCCCTATGCTTAGATGGAAAAAAAGAAACACTATAGTTTTTCATGCCTTCATGTCCTAAATGTCAATATGAATAGGCTGAAATGTGCTCTGGTTTCTTGGTGGGCACTTTATTTCCAGGCCATTTGAGAGGGTAGTTACTCAGATTTGTCTGCTGTCACACGGAGTGGAGGAGAGGAGCTGAGTGTTGCTTCTGCAGTGTCATRAGGAAGTGGAGCTCTCATTCATATTCATAATTAACAGCACCAACAGCCACACGTGCTCTGTCTGGCTCCTCTCAATTTGTGTTAGCTTCCCCGTTTACATACAGCCAGGGATCACTGAGCTAGTATTAGGGAACAGGGAATGTTTCAAGGTGACACTGTGGAGATTCCCATGCATGCTTCCTGCCAGACACTGCACTCCTTCCCAACACAAGCACTTCTGTCTTTGCAATAAACCAGGGCGGGGGCCAAGCACATCCAGAAATTATGCTCTGAGGTTTTTACTACTCCAGTCTGAAGGTGACTTATTAAACTATAGATCATGAAGCAGTAGATAGAAATTCCAAAGCTGTGTGTTGCTAGTACGTCTTAAAAACAACCAAAAGTTCTTTGCAGTTAATTTCCGCAAAGTTAGGGTAGATCCAGAGCATTGCAATTATGGCAAGCATGGAATCTGACTTGCACAAAGCCAAGATGAATTGTGCTCAAATCAAGATCTGTGATATGAAAAGAGGTTCCCTCTCATTTTAGTGGTAATTTATCTACCCTCTCAGCAGGATTATTGCTCTTGTCTGCCTGCTGCATTTCATTCACTGAAGGATAATGCAATCCACAGCAGGTGTTTCCAAGCACTTTCCCAGTGAACTTACTACCCAGATATCTCTCAGTGTCAGGTCTGCAGGTGGTCAAGTCTGGCTGGGTTGCAGAGCTCCATCATCCAAAACTTCAGAAGTTTTCTGAAATGCCTTAGCATTCCCATTCATGCAAATGCACCAGAAAATTATGCCATAACCTTGTCAAGACTGGGCACGTGTTGGAAAGTTAGCCTTYGAGCTCAAAATCAAGGTCATACTGCAGTAGGGGCAGGCAAATGTAAAGGATCTGATGTAAAGGATCTGCAGGTTGCCTTGTTTTATGTGTGCATACCTGTGTATTTATATTATATGCATGTCTTTTTCCTGTTGGTCTGTCTCTGGGATATGTGTGATACCTGCAAGAGGAATGGGAGAATGAGGAGCAATCCCTGTGTTGGTAATTCTTTAGCAAAAGGATCTCGCTGTGTAAAAGCACTGCTCTTCCTGGTGCTACTGTTCAGAGTGAGTGAGAGCCRTGGACTGGCTCCTATAATCCCAGCTCCTGGTATCTGTGACCCTTCAGTCTGTCTTTGGAGTCTTTTCCCTCGGAGAGCACTCCTGACCTCTGTCAGAGATTAGTTTGGCAAAAAAACAGGGCAGAAAAGAACTGCAGAAGTCACTTTACCCATTTCTCACCTTGAGCAACCTGGGTCATCATTCTACTGCATCTTCTTGTGAGGTTATGGATGAAAAGTCTTGTCTGAATGGTCCCTATATGGCAGCAAGAAAATGGTAAATATTTGTGTTGTTCCTTCGGCTTTGCTCTTCCGATAGCTTTTGTTTCACCTTCCACATCTCTTTTGGTTGTTTTTCTTTAATATCTATGTGGATTACAATCCCTTACGGCTTCCTTCTGCAAAACTCTCRGCAATATTTGGTGATTTTCCATATTTCAGTCCCAGGTCTCAAGGTTATGCTGTTGCACTGTTTGAAGTGATGCATGCCTTTTATTTACTAYGTAAAGTAAATACACAGTACTGCTATGGATGCTGCTGTTGTTTTTCAGTTCATGCAGAAGCATTCCCTCTGSATTTCATGGCATGGCACTTGTGGAGATTTATCAGTGTCTTTTGCCCACATGATGAAATCAAGCAAACAGAATTAAATCTTTTGTTGGGATGTCCATGCTCTATGGTCCACTATCCACCCAATCATGGAAAATAGTTCTCTAAAATGAATTCTGAACACTTTAGGCCTGGTGAAATCTGGCTTAAATATTTTCTCCATCTTTCCCTTGTAAATTCTTTCCTAGCACTCAGTAAACAGTTCATGCTAGACTGGGGTTTAAATTAACTTCTTGCTTAGCAAGGAAGAATAGTAATCTCCCCTGATAAAGGACATGAGAAAGGGATCTGAAAGATACAAGCMCAGATTCTTCCATTTGCCATCTGTCCTTGTTCTTTGCTTTTTAGCAAACAGAAGACTAAAAGTGATCTGATGGTTGGTTGGGTTTTTTTTTTGTGTTTTTGCTGTTAGTGTTGGTTAATTAGGGTTTTTTTTGGTCTGTTTTTGCGGTTTTAAAAAAATTTCTTTGTTTAGGAGTTTTTTAAGTGCCTTGTTTGCTTTTTAAATGCCTCGGGGAAAGAATGTTTTTCCCCACTGTTTGGTCATTCACATCTGGAATATCAGGTCCCTGGATACATTGATGTGAATCTCATCAATGTGACTACACAATATGACCAGTTTCTTCTAGACAGTCCTTGTATGGAGAGTGCAATGTTTAACATAATATTTTCTTATTTGAAGRTAGCTGATGTTACACTGGAATTCTCATTTACCCCAAAATTTAGGTTACAATCAGTAAAATACTTTTTCAATACACAGTTCTATGAAAAATACTAACATCTGTAATACGCTCACCACCCTGATGCTGCCTGTTCCCAGYCTCTCCAAGATGACATACAGAAGTTTAAGCCAGCTCTAGTACATTCTTACTGGGACAAGTTGTTCAGTGTTGGACTGTCATAATATTTTAAAGGTTTTCAAGTGGAGTCAAAATCACRTTGTCATGTTGGCAGTTTTCTGTAATATATCTAAATGCATGCCTCGGTWGCAGGCCATAATTTTATCAGCAAACTGCAAAAAAATTATTTTCAGCTGTATTTAATTGCTTTCCCTTATTAGAGAAACTACTCTGTAAAGAACCCAAACAAAATTTCAGTCATTTTTGATAATTTTGAACTAATGACCGAAGACAGTAGAGTGAATTTCATTATTAAATTTGAGCTGGCTTGTCTGAAAATACTTAAGATGCACACCTAAATCAATCCAGGCTGAAACCAGGAGAAGTAATTAAATTAGTTCCTTTCTTTGGCTATCCAGCTTCCTGTTCAACTATAAAATTGTTGAAACTAATTAATATGGCACAACCATTGCTTATAAAAATACCATATTTCTGAAATATGAGCTATAAATGTAATTTAATGAAAATTGACATGCTAGTTCCTGGGTCTTGAATGAAATATGAATCCTTATYGTGCAAATAGCCTGGAGTGAGGGAACGTTTTGAATTACAGAAAGCTCTGTGGTAATCTGTGACAAAAGGGAATAAATCATAATTAATAATCTCTAGATTCCATAGAGGTTTTTTTTCCAAAGCATCATTAGAAAAAGAAACAAGACAGGAGACTTGAAAGAACACCCAGAGGACTTGTGAGGAAAAAGAAAGTGAATTCAAAATGAGTACTGTCAATGAAAAAAAAATAAAACCACAGTATAATTATTAGCAGGCAGCTAGCAAGGAAAAGTCTACTCTCTAAGACTGACAATTTTAAAGGAACAAGAGATCTCTACTTTTACAGTGACATTATCAATTTCTCCTAAATTCCAAAGAWCTGTGAAACCTGCTAAGGAATACATGGAGTACCCCGTTCAGATTGTTGAAATAGAATAAGATGTGCTGGGGAGCAACGTACATGATATCTGAGAACAAATTCTGTTTATCTTGAGGAGTGTTGGTAAAGCTTTTATGTTCTGAATAGGAAGATATTGCACTCTACTGCCTGGCAGAAACAAGCTCAAACCCCTCTTGCAACCTTTTGCATTATGCAATCATGGAATAAGAGGATGTCTTTAATCAGCTGATGGTTGACACTTGCAATACACTGACAATTAATGAGTGAATTCTCTCAAGTCTGTGGAGAAACATGTTTTCACCAATTTCAGTGAGGCCTGAGYGTTTCAGAGTTGAACAGTGGTTTGTAACACATGATATTTTGTGCTGTTATATATCCAACATGCTTCAGTTTAGGACAAGCAAGACAAGAGRGGACAGTTGTGCTTTGACAGGTGTACATGTACCAGGTTTGACTAATACAAATAGCTTAAAGGTCCTCAAGGGCCTTAAAAGCACTGGCAAATTCACCGAAAGATCTTTTCAGTTACGTATCACGCTGTGACTTGACCTTAATGGCACTAGCTATACGATTTTAATCCAATTTGCTGTCACTGAAGACTTCATGCGTTGTCCTTCAGGTCTGCTTTCCGAAAGCTCTGACAGCCCGGGTGAAGCCAGTTCTCCCAACCTATTTTTAACACAGTTGCTCCTCTTGCTGAGCTTATAAATTTATTAATAGAGTTCAAGTCTTTCAGGCTTTGCATGTTAATGTGAAATGAGACTTATGCAATCAAAAATCTCAGTCGTCTAGTGGCTAAAACTCAGGTAGTGACAAGCTGTGGCCTGGTTACTGTGTGATAGCTGTCATAGCTACATTAAACTCATAATACCTGAAATTAAGTTGTGAAATCCATTTCCCTGTTTTAATGCTTTAACTGGTCACACTACCTCTGTATTGGGAGGGATGAAGCCTGGATAATTTGGAGAAAATGATTTTTTTTTTTTTTTTTAATATTGCAGATGTTTGATTCTGCTGTAAATCCCATGCTTTGGTTATGTCATATACCTGTGCATCACAAAATTATGTTTATCTAGCTGGAATGAGTCTGACTTGTCTGTAGCACGCTTACTGATTTTACACACCCTTCAACACTTATCAAAGCATATCCCTACTTATTAAATATTGAAAGGTTAATGTTAGCCTTCTTTCATCAACAGCACCAGCCTGCATAGATAGATTTTCATTCTATCCATTGCTTTATCCTGGCTGGTTTTGTACTGGGATGGAGAAGAGATACTTTGATGGTGTCTACAAATCTTTCTCAATTTTCCTTTAAACAGCTCTACTTGAACATTGACCTTTGTTGTGTTACACACAAAGCTTGGCATCTGGAATAAGGTGCAGCTGCTTTGTAACCTATTTGTCATGGACATTTAGGGTTTTTTCTCTGCAATATTTGACTGCTGCTATTCATATCTGATTTGAATCAACATATTAAATAGTTTGAATCCATTTCTTTCATTCTGTAYGATTTTGGTTCATAAATTAAATTTTCTTCAAGCCAAATTTTATCGGTAGAAATTTTATCGCCAACTGCAAAGATTGTTTGGTTTCTATGTTAAAATTGCAACCAAATTGATGTGATATGGAAAAKAAATATTTTTTCTAGTTTCATTTTGGTTTTCAGCATCCTATTTGTGGCAGCTAAGTATTCTCAGTAATAATGGGGCCTCAGAGCATAACAGAAATGTCCTGTTTGTTAGAGTGAGTGTTAGACATAATCAAACAGGCAGCATTGCTTCATGCTGGTGGGTGCTCCTTGAGTCTGAGGCAAATGGCTTCAGATCTCTTCTAGGTTGTTGTAGCTGGTCTAGTGTGATATGGACTTCATTTAAGTAACTGTCAATTGTAAAAAAACACTCATAGACACTAAATTATGTTTCATTATTTGGTGTTTAGTTTTGGTTTTTGGTTTTCTTTTTTTTTTTTTTTTACTGAGAAGGAAGATAGATAAATTATGATTTAGACTTTTCAGAATTTGTTATTTTATTCTTAGGTCTCCCTGAACTTCCATCATCGACAGCACTTAGGCTGGAGCTTGTGTGCAAGCACTGCCAGTGTTTTGGTGTCTAATCACTGCTCTCTTTCCTTTGGAACAGATGTAAGAAGTGCTTTAAGTTCCTATRTAAGTTATGCTCTGTTCCACCACCATGAGTAAAGCAGAAAAATAACCCTAAAAACATTGCTTAATCTGTTGGAAAGATAAACTTACGCAATGGCAGGAAGCTGTTCAGTAAAGAGACGAAATTGGAGAGAAATTTTTTAATTTGGTTTTCCCATCATCTTAATATAATAAGTAAAGCAATTTTGTACAGCAGGTCAAACAGCCTACAAATGCAATTTATCAGTACCAGAGGGATATGACAAGAAATTGTAGCATTCATATTTAAGGAAAGGAAATGCTGCAAAGCTCTTCTTGCCTTTGYTCTTCGGTCTTGCCTGAGCCCTCAATTTAGGTTTGAAGGTGGAACGAAATTCTCATTCTGTATGCTTGTTAGGAAAATCATGTTATTCTCATTATTCTTTAATATGTGTCTCTTTAAAAAGGTGGATAAACTCTTTATGTCAATCTAACATGTTTAGCTACTCAGTGATGCTAGCAGCATTATTTCACTAGCCTTCCATTTGAGAAACTGTTGAAGTTCAAGRACTTAAGTATTGCATCAAAAGGGTTTTAAGAAAGTCACATTTAATATCCTAATTCATGTAAACTGATCCCAGAATTATCTGGCTGCCTCTGATTACAGTTTCTGCACAATATGAGATAAATAACCACTGCAACAACAAAATCATGTTAAAGACCATCCAGTAGTCCATAACCATGTTACTTGTGGAATTAAAATGCCTAAACACTTCTTTCCAAGCTTTGTGTGCCCCAGTGCTCTGCTGCTAACAATAATGCTAAAGGTGACTTGGCACGAATCACTTGAGTGCTCTGTGTCAGCAACCAGGCAAATCCTGAGTCTGCTTTGGTGAAACTTGCCATTCAGACCTGCTCTGGGCTGAAGAACATGGATGTCACAGGCAGCTGTCTCCAAATGACCTCTCTTTATCCTCTGAAAACCTTCTCAGCAGATTTATTGTGTGGCACACAACAGGGATTTAGAGCTGCATGGAGTCAAGTGGTGCAGTAGATGAAAATCTAAGAAGATGAAGAGCTAAGGTTTTTTTCACAGATGTGCAAATATGTGGCCAGGCTCAGTTCTGCTGACTCTTAGCTGCTGGGGAGGAGCAGCAGATGAAGGAAGTGATCCATACTGGAAGATTCATGCCTTCTTCCCTGAGACAATACTGTCAGGAGGGAAACTTGGCCAGGTCCATGCCATCCCCACCCTGGTGCTGCAGTGAAGGCACAGTACCCCATCCTCATGCATGATCCCAGTTCTGCAATCAGTGAGGGCTAACCCAGTGCCCTTGCCTTGGAATGTCCTCTGGTTATTTTTCTTGTCCCTCTTGGAGTTTGTCCAAACCCTTTATGCTATATTTGCTGCAGTAGTATGGTATGAAATGCTTTATTATGAAGTTGAGGGTGTGGAAAGCAAGCAGTGAAGTTGGTCATTTTGGCCTGGAAGGTAAGATTTYAAAATCACCAGTGGAACACCTTCCAATATAAAACATTTTTCCCCCCAGGATAGTCTGTGTACCAAATTTACCAAAAAGAGATGCTTTTCAGTGAGACCAAGTGAAAAGCTGGCTGTTTCAAGAACTTCAATTTTGCCAACAACAATTTTGCTATCTCCGAAGAGCTTCACACAGATGTCTGCTAAATGTTCATGTCTGCTAAATGTTCTTGTCTGCCCTGGGAAACTATTTGTCCAAAAGTTTTTATGAGGATCTGGGTAGACCATGGAAGAGCACAAGTGCATGCTCACGGCAAAGTGAAAACCACTGGTTCAGCAGATGCAAGCACTCTTTCCCAAGCATTGTGAGCATGCAGAATTTCAAGCTGCATGAAAAATGGCCAGAGTCACAAAGCCTTGGCACTGCTAATCTGGTCATGATGAGTCATTGTCTTGTTGGTAATGGATTTCTTTAAAGARAAGAGTGAGTCATCTTTTGCCCTACCAAGCAGGAATTGAATTGCCTCTGGGCATAGAATTACAGGAAAGTAAAGCCAGGGAAATCCTTTTAGTGCTGCAGTAAGAGCACACAGATTACAGGTACTGATGCTAAACTGATTAGTCAAAGAGAACAAGAGAGACATGTGACTCTTAGTGCTAGCCAGCAGAAGAATTTTAGCTAGAAAGTCTGAGATGACCTCTCAGTAGAAAAATATGTATGCTTTGTTGCTATTTTGGTTTCTGACATGGGAATCTTGTCCAAGTCAGCCAGAATGATCTGAAAGTGGTCTTTGTGATAGCACAAAATCTTTTCTAGCACAAAATCTTTTCTAGCACAAAATCTTTTCTCAAAGCATTTTTAAGCTGGGCTTAAATTCAGTATTTTAAAGCATTCATAGAAATTCATAGGGTGGAGAATTTTGCAGCAAGAAATCACCCACCACCCAGGGTTCAGAACAGGGGGAAGAACCTCTGAGTAGATGTAAARCCACCTTACTGTCTTCTTGCTGCTCAAAGAGCTGCACAGTCTCCTTGTGTGAATTAACACCTCTCTAGTGCCTTAATGATTTCAGGGGTGCCTGAAATATGTATAATATTGAGAGTTGTGCCATTACCTCGCTGCCTTGTCTTATGACAGTAAAACATGCTTGTTTCATGGAATCAAAGAAGGGTTGAGGTTAGAAGGCCATCGAAAGGTGCCTAACCCAGCCTTATTGCTAACATAATTGTCAACTAGAGGAGGTTGCTCAGAGATGTGTCCGGTTCAGTCCTGATCATAAGATGAAGATTTCACAACTGCTCTGGCTAGCCTGTTCCAGTATTTGATCATATTCCAGCTAACTAGGTTTTTCCTTATGCCTATTTAATGACTTTTTGTTTTTCTTTTCTCTTTCTTTTTTCTACTTTTTTTTTTCCCTCAAGTTTGCTGTATGTATTTCATCTGTCGCTAGACTGGAGTCTCAGAACTGCTGCAGATGCATTATTCATCGGTAAGGGCTGGTGTTCTGCTCACCTATTCCTGGAACTTTGGGGATAATTCATCAGAGGGGCTTTGCAGGTTTCAGCTCTGAGGGTTTATACGCCGTGCCACTCTTTATCAGGCATGACCCATGCCATAATGAATTTCTGCAGCTGCAGCAGTGCCATTGCTTCTGCTGAAAGCAACCTCCTCATAATATGGAATGAGTGGATTTGCTTGTGGAAGGCTTTGTGTAACTACAGAGCTTGGCACCTCTTGCAGTCTGCTCAGAGTAGTGTCTCAGGCGTACCTGATTCCCGAGTTCATCTCTGACTCCTGCAGTATGGGAGGGCCCATGAAATGAAATTCATACCGCTTTTCCCAGGCCTGGACTTTCTCTAGAGTAAACGAAGGGCAGGTGCGTTTTTTTTTTCTGATCTCTGTCAGTGATAAATTCATGTTCCTTGTRCTGTGAATTGTTACTCTGCAGAAGATTATGCTGCTTTCATTCCCTTGATAAACTACTGCTTTTTCTCCTCTTTTTACTACAGTTTAGGCTTTGTTCAGGGACTGAGATCATAAATGTACACAGTGATAAAGTATTTAGGCCAGTTTTTGAGACATCTATTGCATTTCAACCAACAATGTCCCCATCTGTTACCAAGCTTCTGGCTTTGCAGCCTGTTGGTTCAGGTTGGTAACACACCCCAGGTTTGGCCAGGAGTGTCCCAAATCCTCGTGACAGCAGAGGCGTCTTGCTTATCCCTGACATCAAATGCTGGAATGACAAATGCCCAAACATGGGTCATACCAACACTCTACTTTAATGAGTTATTATTTTTTTTTTTTTACAACAGTGGCAGATCATCACAGTTTTTTTGAGGAGAATCAGTAAACAGGCAATTTGAAAAGAAGCAATTGTTTAGTAGCTGTACAAACCACCACATCAGATGCCTGGTTAATGTCACCAAACTGAGATGGCAAAGGTTGTCTGGCAATTTGTATCAGTGTGTTTACAGTATTTTAATTCTCTCTTATGGGTCTCTCATTTCTGTGATGTCCTCAGGAGAAGGTAGTGACACTGAGAAGCACAAATGAACTGAACACTCTCATATCTCCTCTGACCTTGAGATTAGGAAAATGGATGAACAATATGTAGCAAACCTGGGGCTCATAATACAATCTTTGACCAGCTGGCCTGGCTGCTTTTTGAACAAAGAGGAACAGAAATTTTAAAGTAGGACACGATGACATTTAAGCCCTGTGTGTGAAATTGTGTGGAATATTACCCTAGGTGTGGGTAAATTTGCAGATTAGCCATTTTGAGATACATTTACAGTGACCTCTGTAATTTACATTATCTCTTGAATATCATCAAAGTATCCTAGTCCCTTTGGATCATGAGGTTATGAGAGCACCATTCAATAGACTTAGGATACTTGTCTGACTGTGGTTTTTTGATAATGTTCACCAGATGAATTCGCCACCTGAGCTTCCAGTTTCCATATGTCTGCACCAGTGCACATGCAATATCAGTTTTTTCAGACCCTTGTGGAGAATTTCCTGCAGCACTGATAAGTAGATAGAATATGAAAATTATTTATAACAAGTGCTAATACCGGGTTTGAGAATGCTTGTGACATTGTGTGAAAGCAGTAAAGATTATTGGAGTGGCTTCTGCATTTGCTGTAGCAGAAGGGAAAAAAAGCCTGGGCAACATCAGTACTTTTTGGTACTTTAGATATCATTTTAGAAGAAGACATACTGATGGTGCTAGACGTTTGATGCCTATGTTGTTTCATAGCAGGTTTGTGAGCATGAAAAAATTAGTGAGTTGTGTGCAAAGAAGGTCCTTATTTCAGCATTAGCATCAGACATGACTCATAATTCTTCTCCCTTCCTGGCAGCTCTTCAGAAGCACCAGTGAGGAGAGTTGATGCAGAATGTACAGGCTCTGGGGTTCAGAACATGGCACTTCAGGGCCAGATTTTTGACTGCTTAAKGGGAACAGGAACTTTTCCTTTCTGCCACCATATTTGACAATTCATGCTGAAAGTCTTTCATGATAAATCTGTAATTTTATTTGCATATACCACTCTGGACACTATGTGCAAGCTATTGGAAAGACACTGCTTCTGAAATTATTCTTTAGTAGTTTCTGCATTGGCTGTCTTCTGCCACAATTTGGGAAAGGGCAGGAGGACAGAGGGAAGAGGAGCAAGAATAGTCTTTTTCTGTGCCATTTCATCATTCACATCATGAGGATCAAGCTGAACAACTGGGAACATGGTTGCTTCTGTCAAATACTGAGCGTGTGACATTTTGTTCTTCTTTGCTATGCCTTCTGAATGGTTTTGTTGCTATAAGCATGCCAT
>NW_026623619.1:273204-362204 GCF_030028575.1 Malurus melanocephalus
AACAGCTATTTGCCTCATATTCTTGTCCTTCAGCTCGGTTTTCCGGTGCTTGCCTTGGCTCCCACTTGGATTCCTGAGGCATGGAGCAGCTGCAGTGCTGATCTGCTGACTCACAGGTTCATGARAGCTCTGCAAGTTCCTCTTGGTCTTGTTTGCCTTTGATTTGTAAGTAGAGGAGTGTACACTGGTGTCACAAGTGCCTCTCAAGCTTTTGTCCTCTGCCACGCTTCTGCAAAGAGCTGCGTGTCCCAGCAGATGGAGTAAGACAAACAGCAAATGCACGGCCTTTCATATGTGCTGGTCCCCATCACAATTTGAATGTTATACTGCAAACTGGATATCATACTGCTGGCAGTGGATATATAGGGTGTAGTCAGCTGATTGGAAGAGCCACATGTCCCTGTTTTGCAGTTCTGTGARTTAGTGTTACTTCTGAGATGTCTCAGAAGTAAATTAACAGTGACAGTCAACTTAAAATCATATACTTCCCCAAGGTCCGTGAGCACACTATTGTCCTACAAAGAGAAATAAACCAGGGAACGATATCAGTGTCCTTAGGCAATTAATTATTCAGTCTTTTATTAATGAAAAAAAAATGGAATTTTTCCATAATTCAGCATATTTTTCATGTAAAACAAAAACAATGTCACAAGGAGAAACCCTGTATTATTTAAAAGCCCATAATTATGCAGAGCATTTTGCAAACATAAAAAACAAACCTTGGGTGGCSTACACAATCAAAAATACATGTCTTTTCAGCTGCCAACAGCAGGAGCATGCCAAGAACTGAGTAAGAAATTACCGCTAGGAAGTTTGTTTTTGAAAATAGGCAGGTTGTATTAGGATGCATGGAGAGCCCGTGGGAGTGAGAGACTGTGCATGCGCCATGAGTTTGAATGTCGTTATTGCACTTGCTTYGGCTTGTGGATTGTGACAGGCCCCCTGAAAATGTCAGAGAATTAATAACAAAATAAAAGAAAAAAGACAGCTACAGATCTATTCCATGTTTATTGTCTTTTGGTTTTCCTTTGGTTTTTGGGTTTTTTTTTTAAATTTTTAAAGTTTCTGCTTCCATGAGTACACTAGGAAAACTGGTAGCTTTACTGCTTGAAAACTCCCATATCTTCTGCTACATTGAAATTCATGTTCCTTGTGCTGTGAATTGTTACTCTGCAGAAGATTATGCTGCTTTCATTCCCTTGATAAACTACTGCTTTTTCTTGCCTGTCTTTCCTACCATTTAGGCTTTGTTCAGGGACTGAGATCATAAATGTATACATTTGTATTTTAACTGTTAGGAGACATCTTGCAAATATCTTGAGTTGAAAACTTGTTCATGTSTTTTTTACAGGACTTCTGAAGTGAAGCGATAATGTAACTGCCCACRCAGAATGCTAGAAGGTAAAACTTGTACCAGAACTATGATATTGTATGTCAGCTTCTGATAAAATCATATAAAAAATATAATTTTCAAGGTTTATCATAGAGAGTCACCCACAATCCTATCCCAGAAAAAGAAAAACAACAAAACAAAAAAGTCCCCCCAAACACTCTCATATTAAAAGTATATACATTACTTAATCTGTGTACAGACATATATATATATGTAATTCGATCTTAATATGGCAAGATTATGTAACTGCTATTTCTTTTCCTTTCTATTTTAGTTTCTCAGCATGACTGCAGTTGTCTACAGAGATAATTGGAATATTTTTGCTCCTGTTGCCCTAACGAAGGAGTGGCAGAATTGTTGCTGTTTCACAGATGAAGAGAAAAGAGGTCAAGCAGATTTTCTCAAGGTCACACAATGACATCTGCAGCAGAGCTGTGATTTGAAGCCAAATCTCCTGAACCATAGAGTTTAGACTATTAAAAGATAAGAATATATCAGGTATAACAACTATGAAGACCCCTAAATCGAATGCATAGTTTTTATGCCTTTTCCTCCCCCCAAACATAACAGCARATGGTGGGCTTTGTTCAAACATTGGTGCAGCAATATAATAGCCTTCATCATTATACTTTGCAAAGCTTGATTGGACTGTTCACCCAGTCCCATATTTGTTGGTATAGGAATGCTGCATGGGAGCAGCAATTTTCAAAAGAACGTTTGTTCTGAAGCAGGTACATGCCTCATTGTTTCTTTCTTTAAATCAGCTGGTAATAAAAGCTAGACATTCAGCTCCTGATCCTGAATTGAAGGATTCCAGCTCTTTCCCAATTTCCATCTTTAAAACRCACCTTTGCTGGACTACATTCAGAAAAAGTTTAATTTATCATACCCACAGCCTGCCATGATGTGTAGTAGTGATGTATTTTTCCTGTGTGCTCCTCTGTCTCCCTGCTCCTGTTTGGCTTTGTTCCTTTAAACAGTCAGCATATTTGGACAGAACATCTTTCCTGCTGTCCTTCAGGCTTTGGGGACCTACTGAAAAGCAAGCCAAAAACAGGCAGCTGCATCCYAAACTCCCCTTGCCTTTTCTGCACTGAGTGGGGCTGTCCCCACTGGCTTAAATCAGCACACAAGCCTGAGAGTCTGCCAGTGCTCTGCAGAGACTGAGAGATTCTGCTTACCACATTTTGGGGTAGTTATCTTCTGATACCTTAAATAACCTGATTTTCTGACAGTTTGGTCTATCTGCTTTAGCACTCCTCTCTTGCATTTCAACCTTGTCAGGGTTATCCCCTATCTCTCGTGTGTTGATTAGTTGAGAAAGTGGAGGTAGGTTAGCTCTGGTGTGCAGAACTGTAACAGCTTTCCCCCGCACCTGGCAGTTTCTGTTCGCATGTGCAAATCTCAGCTCCAGACATACTCTGTGGGTATTTTCTTTTTTTCTTTTCTACTTTCTTTTTTTTTATTTCCTTTCTTTTTGTCCTTTCATTTTTTGGCAGCTTGGGCTGCTCCTGAGCAGTTTTCATTTAGGGTCATATTTCTGCTGACTGCAAAGATTCTGCTGATTTCTGCTGCTCCCCTGACTCATTTTGTCCCTTGCAAACTGCCAGTGCTGGGTTCTCGTTGAAAACCTCACCACAGTGGATGACTTGGGCAACAAAAGTTATAGATATGTATAACTTTGAGTTCCACTGGAGCTTTCTGGACTCAGTAGCTTCCTGAGTTTTCGCTCACAGAAGAAAAACCAAAAGAAAATGTTATGTATTGTGGATTAATAGTTTCCTTGGTCGCTAAGCGTTCATTTCCATGGAGAGGAAATACTGGGAGGTGAAAAAAATGGTTCTGAGCTGGAGGGGTTTGCAGTTCTGAGTAAATGTGGAATAAGGCAGGTTACCAGCTCTGTGTGAGGCCATTAGTGATTTATTTGGCCTGAACTGGCCTAGCTGGTCCGTTTTGAGAAAKTCACTGTATTGCATTGTCATGCTTCCATGGATATGGCCTGGTACGTCTCCATCAGCTCTTCAGTCACATCCTTCAGCAGTTTTGAAGAATGGATTGAAGTGGCCAGGGATGTAGCTCGCTCAGATTTGGGTGTGCTTCCATAGGCAGCCCTTTGTGTTGCTGTTTTCCAAGAACAGAGAGGAATATTGGCAGATTTTGCTTTTGAGTGAGAAATCAGGAAATTGAAAATACTCAAACCCAATAGTTCATTTCTGTTTTCTGCCTGTTGTGATATGCAGATGAKCCTGTTCATCACCAGACTTTTCTGGTCTGGGAGAAGCACCTCATTTAAAACCCTCTTGGCTGCAGGTTGGACAGTGTTGTCTGGGACTGGCAAGCTCCTCTCACCACAACATTCCCCTTCCCTGCTACATAAGTGATCAAAGTAGAGGTTTAAGGAGCATGTCTGTGTATAAGCTGCTCTGSATTATACCAGGCTTTAATGTTTTCTGCAAAAGCACATGCTAAGCCAAGTCCTCTTAACTATCATTTTTGTGCTGAGTTGTCTTGATTTCATCTGCTATTTAGAATATTTCTGTAAGAGCACCTAAATGTTAGCCTTGCTCTTCAATCTTCCTCTGCTCAGAACTCTTCTTGAATAATTGTGTGTGACTTCAACACCTTTCCCTGCTTCACCTTTTCCGCTGACCTCCCTGCTCAGTAACAAGCTGCTGAAAATTCAGTCTTGTACRTGTGGTTTGTGGGAGCAGTGGGGGAGGCAATGTATTCTTTAAATGTACTTCTGACAGGAGAGAAAATGGCCCCAAATTGCACCAGGGCAGGTTGGGGTCAGATAGTAGGAAAAATTTATTCAGTGAAGAGTGATTAGACATTGGAACCTGCTTCTCAGGGAAGTGGTGGAATCACCAGCCCTGGAGCTATTTAAAAAACTTGTAGATGTGATGCCTAGGGCCATGATTAGTGGTGGACATGGCAATGTTAGGTTAATAGTTGGGCTTGATCTCTCAGTGGTGTTTTCCTAACACAATGATTCTATGAKTCTATGGTGCTATGATTCCAGTGCCTGCAAACTCTGTCTGTATCCAGATGAAGTTTGTGACTTCGGCATTGTTGACAAATAAATACTATTTTTGAAGCAAAAGAAACCCCCATAAGATCAAAACATGATGGCTTTGAATGGATGCCTAGAAAATAGTGAGAACATGCCAAGTTATGTATTYTTCATAAGAACATGCCAGCTTGCATCTGCTCAGGGAATTTTCTGAATAAATTGTTTCTTTCTGTCGAAGAYAATCTGTCCTTAGCATTTCTCTGGTGTTCTTCAAACTCTAGGCAAACTTTAAGAATTTAAATCTTTTGACAAGAAGCACTACCAGTATAATGAGACATTGTATGAGGAGCTACCTCTTCATTATTATTTTGATCCCAGGTCTTGTTCTTTGTGTAATAACCCTTGGAAGTCATGGTGACCTGGTGATCACTCTAGAAGAGCTCACTTTCTTCTTTAGTTTTCCTGAGACTTCACATGCCACTTCTAAATATTCCCAGTCTGCTTTATTCGATATTTGACAGCTTTTGAGCAGCTCAGCTGAACAGAGACATTTTTCCTGCTTCTGTCTTAGGTCATAATTTTTGTGCTGTGGTCTCTGGCCAAAAAAAAGCATGCAATTTAAAAGAAGATGTCAGAAACTTACTGTTTTGCAAAGGTGTTTTCTGTGTGAAACGAGTGTTTTAGGTTGCTTACAGAATCACCAGCAAAGGTATTGGCAAAACCAGGTTTATTATAAAGTGAAATCACGACAAAGTACATTGCTCAGTTCTCTCTACTACTTACTAGGTGATTAAAGCACACAGAGGAAAAATTAGAGGAAAAATTAGACTGAAATGTAAAATCAGTTAATCTGAAACTAAAATCAACCAAAAAATATCTATGTGGAGCTTGGGGATGGAAAAGAGTAAGGATGGRAAAGGGTAAGGATTAATAAAAAAAGGAGACTCTCCCACTGAGTCACAAGTCTCAATGTGGACTCCTGTGCAAATCTTAGCCCTAGACTGGAACAATGGTTTGTGCCTAAGGAGTTCAACAGCACTAAAACAATGAGCTGATTTAAACAATTAAGAGAGATTCTACGAAATTTACCTCAAGCACAATTTATAGGCCTAACTTAATTTCTGTTCTGAAGAACTTAAGCACCTAAGATTCCAGGTACGCATTTTCTGTAGCATATTCACACAGATCTAGGTATGTGCAAGGCACCTGCGAAAATTCTCCCTTGAGCTCAGTGAAGTGCTCATGTTGGATATCTTTGCATCTTCTCAAARGGCAGGCAAAGGGTTGAGCTCAGAGGAGTGAGGCATCAGCCCCGCCTTTGTCTTCATTGTTCAGMAGTGGTCCYTCAARTACAGCAAATCTGAGAGTTCTCTGCCTCTGACAGGCCCCACTCAGAGGGRGGTTGCTGGTCACAGCCCACTGTGGTCCAGGAGAGCTCAAAGTGCCTTACTCAGGACCACTGTTCATAGGTGCACAAGAGAATTGATTTTTAATGCATTGACATCATGGCCACGATTTGAGTTGGTAAGTTTCTTTTAAAATGCAATAACAAAAATGGTATCCCACTTGGGTTGTTATTCAGGAGAGAAAAATAGGTTTCCAGTGGAGTTTGTTAAAACCAGGAGCTTGTTAGACAGCACCAGCTCCTGGGAACAGACTGTGTTTCTCATCAGCTGAAGCCCAGGTGCTGTTCATCAAGACTGAGACCTAACGAGCATTTCTGAGATCACAGTGTGTCCCAAGGTGCCAGGTGGGGAGAAATGCACTGCCAGGCTTTTTAATGTTTCYAGACATTTTTTTCCTATGTGTTTTGAGCATTTTTAGGTTTGAGTGGGTTTTAAGTTGTACTTTCACTCAATACTTCTGATTGAAGAAAATCTGTGTAAATCTGTAAAAAATAATTTTCTGTTCTCAGTTTCCTTATTTTGATGGAAAAAAAGAGACTTTGGGCTGAAATAGTGTATTTTCTCTTACAGCCAAATAACTATTTTAAATGTTTTTTTGCAACTTTAGAAATAATTTTTAAAATGTTGTTTGAGAAACTTCCAATACACAGATTGGACTTGCTGTCATCTAAGCATCTGTTTTCTGTCAAATATTCCTTGACACACCTTCTGTTCATAATTAATCTCATTAATAGCACTAAAAGAGTATTTTTTGTACAAGACAAAAGTCAGACTAAAGTCAGACAAAAGTCTTGACTGGTATAAACAATCTTCAAATGCAAATCAAACAACCATTTTCATTAATAATAATTTAATTTATATTGCAATAGTAGAGTGAAAATGCAAAATATTAAATATTATGATTATACATATTTCATTGAAACGGAAAATTATAGTGGAAAATGAAATACTGTTCTGATCTTTTTTGTACTGTTGCATCTAAAATGTTTCACCTCTAATCACAGTAGGAAAATTATTTGGAGAATATTATTCTGACATCCTAAACATCTTCACCTATAAGGCTGATTCCTTCACCAAACTTTCAGACAGTTTTGCTTCCTTACTCTGGACTTCTCCTTTGTGGTTGTCCTGATTTTCCCAGCCTGCCTGGAATGCCCTTATTACTTCCCTATGGGTTTTCASCAAAAGTACTCAACACCTTTCAGAAGTACTATACTCCAAAAAGTACTGTTCTCTTAGWATTTCTGCTAAGGCTTGCTGAAGCAGAATATTTCTTTTCTTCCAGCAAGTCCATCCCTGTAGAGTGTTTGTTTTTCCCCAGCCATCCAGCACTACTTATGAAGTTTCACTGTTCCCAGACGTTGCAGAGTCTGGAACAGCACCAGGGTATTGTCCACCCTGTTATTTCCACCTGAKGATTGTTTTGGGCCCCAGTCCATATTCAAAGTCTTCCTTTGTTCATCCTCCTCAGCTGGAAAAAGTGGCATGCTACCATAGATGCTGTCCTGCAAGTAAGAGGTACAATAAACTTTGGTATTTAGTGGCAGCTACTAATATGGACCCTAAAAGTAAATTTTGTGCCCCTGAAGACCTTTCCTGCTCCCAGTCAAGCCAACCGAAAGCTTTGAGGATGCTCAAGAGTGCCATGAGGGTACCTGACATCTGATCTAATGCACTGAAATTGYTACTTCTGATCTCTGACTTCTGCCATTTGTCTGATGTTTACTGCAGCTGAGCCCATAGCAACTGCAGTGGTGAATGTGAATGGTTTAACAGATCAGCCTGAAGATGTGTGTGACTGTTTCAAAGTAGACAAAGTCTGGACATGTTTGGCTTTGCTAATGGCTGTTTTATATGCTTAGAATGGATATTATGCCTCAGAGCAGCAGCCTGTAGAAATAGAAATAATTAAACCGCCTGCAGTATCCCAAGAATTACCTGCAGGCTGTCCACAGAGCCCCAGGGCTCCACGCTGCTCCCATCAATATCTGGCTGTGAAGATAACATGCTTATAAATTGCAACCAGTTTGAGGCACCCACGCTGAAATGCAGTGCTTAAGTGAAGAGGGAGGAGGGCATAAAGGGCAGTGAAGAAAGGCAATTTAAAAGGATGGAGCTGCTCTTGAACTGCTTGATTTGCTTCTTCCTTTAGGAGTGAATTGTATCGAAGAACAGACCCTACAGGCCCATTGCTAGGGGAGGTCAGCAGAAACTCTGACCCTGAACCTCCACAGAGCTTTTAAGCTGTCTGACTGCTCTSCCTTTCTTCTGTGGCTGCAGGATGTATACACAGGACCAGCTGCGTCCTGGGGATTGCTCAGGTGTTGGGGACAGGTGGACCCTGTGTCACTCTGCTCTCCTCAYGGGTTTGCATTGTCAGAACGTTGTCTGGCACTGCTCTGTCAGCCTTCCTCAGGTTCTGCCACTGCAGTAGACCATCACAGCCTTTGCCCCTGCAAGGCCACTCCTTTGTTTTCCCTCAACCAAAGAAGGGGTCTCTCCCATGTCAGGTCCTGAGGGAGTGGTACCAGGCTCTCTGGCATTTGCAGGAGCAGCCCTCTGTTTATCTTTCCTGCTCTGTGGAATCATACCCATTTCTGTCTTACCTGTTTAGGTTTAGTTAATCCTCATGTATGGACCAGGGTGGACAGATTTCATCAACTATGGAGGACAAATTATGAGATGGTTAACTAATGTGTGTGTTAAGATTGAAACCTATGCCTCACCAATAGCATTAAAACCATTGCTTTATTGTTTTTTTTCTTGAATATTCTGATTTCTGACAGCTCTTTAGCTCGTACAAAAGGAACTGTTTTCTAAAAAGAATATAAGAAGAGGATGCAAGGATCCCTCTTGAGCCTCTGAGCTGACAAGGGAATACCAGCTGAAATAATTGTTTTTATGGATCCATAACAGACATAGTGCTAGAAAAAGCAACAAGCTGATTATAGCATTACATGTTGTTCGTGTTTTTTTTGCAAATATAAKAACTAAATTTCCTATTCCACCCACAAAAAGATGTTAGTCCTTGTCAAAAAGCACTGCAAAAAAAAAGAGAAATCATGCTGGTTTAATTTTTGCTAGCTGATCATTGCTTTTATTTATATAGGATAAAGAAGTTAGATGTTGGAAAAATGAATGGGAATCATTATTTGTATAAAGCTGGTGAGCTGGAATTCCCACTGCCTCTATTTCAGTTACATTTCTTTCCTCCTCCGTTATTGCCCATTGTTTCTAGATACAAAGAAAAGGCGATGTAGAATGAAATGCTGCTTGTTCCGTAAGAAACACATCATCCAGACCTCAACGGCACTATTAAGCAATGCACTTTGGACAAAGCAATTAATCTGCTGAGAAGTAATTTTCAAAGGATGACATTTTTCCTCACTATGTGTTTTAAGAGCTGTCTCCCTATTTACACCTCTTACGGGTTAGCGTGCTTCTCTCTTTATTGCAAATGTCCTTAGAGAAGAGTGGTCTAGATCCACACTGTACATACTCCTCTTCCTGGAAATAAGCAAAACTTGGATGTCTTGAAGCACTTTCATTAACTGATTTATTTTTTTTCTTCTTTCTGCTGCTATCTCTGTGTCCGTCTTTCCAGGCAAATYCAAGCGATGGGTCCGGTGTGTCATGCTGTTAGTTTAGGATCATTTTAAGCCARCCTCTGTGTCCTGACCTATGTATCACCTCATTGCTTCTTTCAGTCGCCCAGAAGAAGCAGTCACGAAGCTGTTCTTTGGCTCTCCCTCTGTGTGCTGATTTGCCACTAATGAAGGTGTGTGGCGGTGTGCTGAATTCCAAGCCAAGTGTTTTCCCATGGTTACTGCCCTGCCAGCCCAGCTGTCAGCCTGCACCTGCCTTGTGTTCAGGCTGCCCGTGCTCCTCCTTCTGAACCTTCCATCCACTGCACTTTGTGAGAAGCTTTTTGCGTCCATTGGAGCAAAATTGCAAAAATGTATTTGGGGGTGGAGAATGAAAAGAAGGTGAAGGGTGCATCATCAGTCTTAATCAACYTGCTTCGGTCTGAGCCAGCTCCAATCAGCCACAAGTGGTGGTTTTCCCTCTCTTTCCCTGAGTGTAACTCACAGCAGGCATCCTGAAGAGTCAGTGTACAGCTCATTACCAGTGACCAGGCCAGGCTGTGACCTTTCACTGCCCACAGAAACCATACAACCAGATCTCCATGTGCAACAGAAAAGGGAAGATGCTGCTGTGCTCCAGGCTTCCACATGATATTAAAATTGGCTTTAGTATCTGGCTTTGGTAATCAGTCCAGGGAGATATCATAGCAAGAAATCTAAGGGTCCCTACTAGGAGAATGGGGAGTAATTTTGCTCTCTCTGTGATGATATTTTTGTGAAAACAGTCTAGCAGCACCATCAGTTTCTGAGACAGACAGGTGTGTAACACAAGAGCATCCTTCTAGACAAATATGCATGCCTAGAGTGTACCCTCTCTGTGGATGAATTTTTCTCAGTGTTTTTCTCCTCTTCTTTGGAGACAGACAAGGCAGGTGCCTTATTCCTACTGTTAATTTGTGCAACTGATCATGTCCCTCCCAAGATGGGAAGGTGGAAGAAGAAGGGGAAGGCTTTAAACACRACTCACAACTATGTCAAAAGCACTGGGCTATCTCGACGTTGTGCATAGCAGATTTTTTTACCAAGAAATAAAAAAACCCCAAAAGCCTGGAAATTCCTATGTGTAAGAGAATCATAGTGAAGAACCTCATGCAGAAGTTTCTGTTCTACCTCACTGTGTACTGAATCACAGAAAGCAGAATCATAGGAAGTCACCATGCAGTGTGGGAAAGACAGTCCTGTTCGTCCTTTCTGCAGCACAGGAGCCCTCTGGAATATTCAAGCCATGACACCTGCACCTACTGTTACTTGTCTGTTAGTCTTTAAAGGTATGAAATATGTAAAGAATTCTGGAGGGACAGCTCAGCCATGATAGCCCCCAAGAAGGCTCCTACCCTCGCTGGTGAGGCTCAGCACAGTTACTGTTTTTAATGGGCATAAACAGCAGAAAACCACACAATGCACGAAAATAAAACTCTACCTAGCAAAGAAGGGGCTGAGCATAAAGCCAGTACTAGTGGAGCATTAAAAGGGTGCATATGTAAAACTGTTTATCCATGGAAAATCAACCATTGAAATCTGTGTTTCCGTAGCTGGTGAGACTGAACTACTCAGAAATTAAGGAATTTATTGAATTGTACATTAGTTGGATCCCGAGTCTTATCTATCTACCAGGCACCCAGCTAAAATCATCCTTCATTGCTAACAGGGTAACAAAAAAACCTGTTGTATAAAAAGCTCAGTGGTAGTGTCATGTGATTTTCCTTGCTTCAATTTGGGTTTCTTTTTTTCATTATTCTTAATTAGCTGGGTGAGAAAGAAGCCATTTGCACCAGTGTTGCTGCCAGATTCAGTGACAATGGGTGCCTTCCTGCTTTTCCTCCTTCTCTCCTTTCACACCAGTCTCAAGCAACATTAAAAGAAGGATTGAGAGAACATTGAATACAAATTGATGGAGAGAAAGTGGGAATGGCACTGTCCCTCAAAGCWAGAATCCTGCTAAAGCATCTCAGGTACAAAGAGGTGATGAAACAGCTATAAAGAGTTCTATTATTACCTATGTGGAAAATGAAATAGCAATCATTGGTCCTGCTGTGTCCATGCAAAGTTGCATAAAGGCTGATTTTGAAGCTGGTTTCTGGTATGTTTATAGCAATGAAATTRTAAGAGTTCCTTGTTTAAAGATTTTAAAGAGTCAAAGTATTGTATAAAGTGTTCCATTTAGGTAAAAGATAATTGAAGTTGTTGACCTTCATCTGTGTTCCTTTTTTTTTTTTCTTTTTAAACATCAAGATTGTGTGTAAAGAGGATTTTATCAAACTACCTTTTTCTCCTGTGGAGAAACTTTTTAGTGTCTGAAGCACTGGCAAGAGCAAAGAGATCAAAATTCAAAGTAATAAATAAAAAAAAATTGCTGATGAGGGTCTTCACATGGTTTTTAGGTATGCAAGATGTAGCTAGGGAAGTTTTCTCCCATCTGGAAGACAAATAGCATTTCCTTTCTTGTGCTGTTGTACAGAGCAAATCTGCTGTATTGGAAAGAAGCCCTGATTTTATCCCACCTTCCCTATCTCAGAGGTTTTAGCCCCAGAAACCCCAAATATCTTCAGAGATTTCTGGAGCTGCATACCACCCTCGCCTTCCAGGGCTGTGCACAAGAGTGCAGTGTCTGTTGCTCTCCAATTCTGTTTGATAACTTCATATGCCAAACAGCTAAGGGGGAAAAAAGATGTATTTGTTGATTTTTGCTGCAACTCATTCTGCACGTTTCTTCAGTGGCTGTTTGGCACAGGGATGGCAAATTGAACTTGGTGTTGCTGATATTTCCAAAGTGGAAAACAGCTTTCATTGCTTCAATAAGTCTTTCAGTGCACTTTAGAGAASGGCAATTTAAACAGAATGCAATGCTGAAATCAAAACAAGTCTTCCACTAAGCACCACCACAAAGAATAGACAACACTTAATGACTTTTCTGCTATGGACTGCCAGTTCTGTGCCTCAGCTAGACAAACAGGTATCTTCTTTCTGTCTCAGAGAACCAGATTTGCCCTGCTAGACAAGCTCCAGGGCATCATCCTTAGCAGCAGCAGCACACCTGTGCCTGGGATACAAATCACGTCAACCAGTTGTTGCCTGTGTTTCATGCTGTGCTGGGTTTGATTTATAATATCTGCATGGCACAATTCATCCAAGTCATGAAAAAGGTACAGTGAATGCACACCATACAATTGAACATGCCATCATTCATACTTCTGAAAAAGATTGCACAAAAGCTTCTGAAGGAGCTTATGTGGAAAGAGGTTAAAACTGGAATAGTGCATTCATTGATGTGTGTGAGGAGAGTGAAAAGGAAACTCAGATGAGTCTACACATTTTTCCCAGATTGTCTGAGATTTATTTGAGGCAATATGTGACTTTAAAAAAGCAAGTACAAAAGTCATMATTTCTGGTAGCAGATCCCCTCCACTGACCTCCAGGCAGCACTTTTTCTGGTGAAGCCCAGGACAACATTATCATTCTTTGTGCAAGGAGTACAAGGGTGCACTGTTGCCTCATGTTCAGCTTGGTGTCCACCAGGACCATCAGGTCCTTTTCTGACCAGCTGCTTCCCAAAATGGATGGCTCTCAGGCTCTTCTGGTGCCTGGGGTTGTTCATCCCCAGGGGCAGGACTTTGCACTTGTCCTYGTTGAGATTTTTAAGGTTTCTGTCAGCCCACCTRAGCAGTTTGTTATCATCTCTCAGAGTGCCAGTACAATCCTCTGGCATACCATTACTCCTCAATTTTGTATCACTTGAAAATCTACTGGGATAGCTCTGAGCCATCATTCAGATCACCAATGAAGATATTGCCTATGATTGAACCTTATACTGACACCTGGGGTACACTGCTGTTTACAGATCTCCAAACACACCTTATTCCTCTCATCTCCAAGTTCCTGACCTGGCCATTGATTTGCTTTTCAATCCATCTCATTGCCTTTTCATCCATATTATCATCTTGTCTAAGACAATCCCATAAGAGATAGCAAGAACAGCTTTATTGAAGTCCAGGTAGAMAATAACCATTGCCCTCCTTCCATGTACCGAGCAGATTGCCATCCTCTCATACCAATCCTCAGTCTTGAACTAAAATTTTCCCCTTGCTTTGCTGGTATCACATGCTAACAGCTGACTTCACTTGAAAGGCAGTGTCTTATTCACAGCAGGTGAGTGTAAATTGGTGTTTCACTGCAGGGACAGTAGAGCAGCTCTTTTTACAAGAGAAAAAGTTTTTATGTGAAGTTGTTCAGCCAGACTCTGAATGACAGGCTAGTGTGGACCTGAATYCCTCCCCGGATTTATTATCCCTGCTAGTTACTGGAAGGACTGGCTGTGGAAGACACCAGCAGCAGAAAGTAGTCTGTCTGTCCCCCTTTAACTCTGATGACCAAACCAGATTTAGTAGGGAATGCCATTCTTCCATGCACCTCTGGACCTGACAGCAACAGAGAAGCTGAGGGGAGGAGGAAAGCCAGGCAGATCTTGGCAGGTTGTTAGCAGCTCTAATTCTATCATGAGTAAGGTGCAGATCAGACACAAGAGGGACTTTTTGCTTTCTGAAAGAAGCCTRAGTGCAGTGCAACCACCCTTTACCCTGTCCTGCTCCTTCTGAGGTAAGGGATTTGGCCTGTACAAAATTATTTACTGCCCCCTTAGTGTGATGAAGAATCAAAAATGAAAATGTTCCCTCCTCAAAATGACATTCCCGGGAAGAAATGAAGCTGGATGTTCTGTAGTTGCCTCRCCTGCATCTTTCACGAAGTCTTAATCTTTCAGGGTATTTCCCCATTGAAGAGGAAAAGTTTTCTAGCTGGAGAAACACTGGAAGTACATTTTATTGTATAAAGTACTGCCACTGTGTTTGAACACTCCCCTCCCTTGATATAATTTATTAAGATCATATCACAGCTTTTCATGAGACCTATTTTTGACCATAACAAGACCACATCAAGTACAGTCACAGGGATAACAGGATGTCCTAGTTTATGGCCTCAGCTCAGTTCAGTAAGTATTCTGTTAATATGCAGTGTGTGGCTTTCTATAGTAATAAAATTTATAATCAGATCAAATAATCTTTTACAGTTATAATATAGTCACAGGAGGGTATTGTAATATAAATTCCCTGGAGAGTTTTTGGTTTAATGTTATAAATAAAAAGGACTCATTTTTACAACATTGTTCATTGTGCCTTCATTACTTACATAAATCTTTTTCTTCCCRACTGCTTTTAGAGAACATTTTGACTACATAAAACATTGATTTTATTAGGTAATTTTGCATAATTTAGTAAAGTTGAAATTTTAAAAACATTACTTTTAATAAGATAGAATAAAGTTGTGGGTCGATATTACTGTGTTTTTCTTGGCCATTTATATCTTGTGCTTGAGCTCAGGCACCCTGCAGAAGGACAAGATGTTGATCTTGTAATCAAAACAGCTCTTGGGAGAATGGGTAAGAAACTATCAGACAAGCACCATAGGATTTTTAGTGTCTTCCCACGCAGCCTGTGAAAAGTAGTGTAATTTTCTCTCATCTTCATCTATTTTGGTGGATTGCCCAATGAGGCACCAATATGTGTAGTGACAGCTCCCGTGGGTGTGATCCAGTTATTGTAAATGTATGTCAGTAGAGAGAGGAAAAAATGAACATGCACTCAAGTTCCTTGTTAGACTGCAAGGGAACCACCCTGGTTATTCCTTCTCCCCTCCTGGTGACTTGGGTTATATATTTTGCTAGTGATGATCAGAAAATTTTGGCTCTTTCTGTAGTATCATGTCTGTGGGAATCATATAATGGATGAGCTGTATATTGAGATCAGAAATCCTACAGCACTTGAGAATCTGGTCCATAATATGGCATTAAAAAGATCCAAAGGCTCTGAAACCCTAATAGAATTATGAGAGGATATTTAACCTACTCTCCATCCCTTCCTGGTCTTATCTATATTAAACACTCCAGGATCAATGAGAATCCTTTCCAYTTACCTTCTTCAAAAAGCACTGAAAAGAATTTCTGCATGCTTTGACAGAGTTATAAACATAATACAATTGGCTGTAGAAATGTCATGTTTGTCTATAAAGTCTGCATTACTTCTGGGAATATTTAYTTTTGAAAAGAAAAACAAGCAAAGAGGAAAAGAAAAAAAAAAAACAAATTACATTTTAAAAATAATCCAGTTTCATAGGAGATACAAACTCAATCTTCTTTTATATGGACCTTCCATGTTAATTCATTGTTTGATTAAGTTCTTCCTATGGCCTGGTTCAGCCAGCTTTAATTTCCTCTAATTCYACATGCATAAGTAGTCTTGCCAAGGTCTAGAGGAATCAGTTATTTCATTATAGATAAAGCATGTTCAATGATTTGTTATTTTGGGATGGAAAGCGCAGAATGGGACAGAAGGGGGCTGTAAAAGGGACATGTAGCCTGTCCTCATGTCTCACTGAAGGACTGACTCCACCTTGCACATCCCAGCACRTCATTGCCCTGGCTGCCTTTAAAAACTTCCAGGGGTGAGCATCACAATTCTCTCTACCRCACACTTTGCCTGATTTCCCTCAGTGTCTAACACACAGCTTCCTTACATTTATTTAATCACACTTCTTCCTGTCCTACCCACTTTATACATGTTATTCAGTACCTCTTTGCAGCAGCCCTTTATGTGCCTGAAGATTTTGGTGGAGCTCCTTTCAAGCCTTCTTTGGGAATTCCAGCTTTGTAAACATCTGCCTATTCTTTCTGCTTGCACAATGTGCCACACRCATTTCTCAAAATGTCAGGTTCCCATACTGTAAATAGTATTTCCACTGAAGCTTTAGCTGGGATTACATCTTGCATTCTSTAGTCATGCATCTCAGAAGAGATTTTGGGTTTTTATGTTTTCTGTCAGTATTTAATCTCTGGATGAGATGAAACATTTGTTGTGATGTGGAGTCAACCATCCTTTCGTACACTACCACTGAACAAAACAGTTCCCTATAAACTGGTAATAGTAGGCAGAATGGAAGCTTCAGGCAAATTTTATGATAGAAACCCTCCCACTGAGTCATGAGGTGCAGAAAGGATCCTCCTGCTTTATAAAGCCCTTCTTACTTAGGATCCACACTCAGGACCAGAAAGGAGAATCTTYGCTGTAACCAATTTTCATGAGCGTGTTTTAATCTAGACTGCAATTTTACCTTTCAAACATCTCTTTATTCTTTTACATGGGTCCAATAATTATAAAATAATGGGAAAGCAGCAAATGTGGAGAGTTGCCTTGCCCCAAATTTTTAGSTATGAGAACAATAGAAAAGGACAGTCTCAGGAAATACTATGTGCAGGCATGAAAAACCTTCCTTTACTGAGAGGGTGATCAAACACTTCATAGGTTTCCCAGAGAGGTTATGGACCCTCTGTCTATGAAGGTATTCAAAACTCAACTGGATGTAGTTCTGGGTAACCTGCTCTAGCTCACCCTGCTTAGGCAGGCAGGCTGGGCTACAGGATSTCAAACAACCCTTACAGTCTTAACTATTCTGTGGTTCTGTGAAGAAAATGAGCTCTATTCCGTGGGTTGACTGCCTGTTGCCTTTTGGTGCTGCCAATTTTAATTGTTTCTGGCCCTTCTGAGCAATAGAATTGGATTTTACTTTCACTTTACTGAGAGAAAAAGGCACTCTTCCGTTTAAAAGTATGAACTTTTACTGTTCATTGCTCCTTGCAAATTGTTGCTATTCATTACTCTGCAATGAACAAGCTGTTACATGGAAAATCTTATTTACGGACAAGAAGGAAGCACATTTCATTGATTAGTAAAGCCAAGAATCTAATGTCTGTTTAACTGAACTATCAAAGGATTATTCAGTTTTAATCCAGCTCCTAGTACTGCAAAAATGAAGGAATAGCAATGCAGCTGGAGGTCTGCTGTGAAATTGACATCACACATACACTCACTCATTCACTTCATCCCTTTCTGTGTTGTGCTCACCCTTCTACTGCTGCCCTGTCTTGAGACGTTCCACACTGGTGGAGGTCGTGGRGGGATGTTATTKGGAGCTGTCAGCATCCAGAGYCYTTTRCCAGGAAGAATGATCACGTCATGGATTCCTCTTTGTTCCTCTAGGATCACTTGTGATAATTTGTATTTATCGCTGAGACTCTGCTCTGTTTCTGYACTGCTCTGCATCTCYGTGGTGSATCCAAATTCACTACACCCCGGGCYATCTCAGAGTGCTCTCTGTTCTGTTCATGATCCCCAAAGCCATGTCCAGGTCCACMCTGTGGCTGGCCATGAGCCATCAGCCGTGCTCCTCTGTGCCACACCCGTGTCCTTCTCCAGGGCTCTGCTGTCCTGCCAGCTCTGCCTTTGTCAGCAYTTTGCCATGGTGCTGCTGTTGAACAAATCTCACTGCACATGGAGGGGCATCTTGGTATTGCTGTCTGTGCAAAACTCTGGTGGCACCACATGGAGRGACGCAAAAATAAARCACATCAGGCCCAGGCAGCTGGAGATATTGCTGTCCCAGCTGAGAGAAGCAAAGCAGAGYTACAGGCAGGTCAGGGAAGGTTCAGAGAGGGCAAATCTGAGAGGTCTCAGATCACAGGTCTTGCACGTTGCTTACAAAGCTGGTAGTCTTCACTGGGAATGGCAGAGCTGTATCACAGAACCGTGTGATTCCCTCACCTCTGGTGTGTGGGTCACAGCACCCTGTCAAAGTCACTGCACACTGTTGTCAGCAGTTGTCCCATCATGCTGCACTCCTGGGTCATCATTGATCAACACCTGTTTCCCAGATAGTATCTCCTGTTTAACARCTGTGTCCTGGTGAGGGTTACACTCTCTGAAAAACTTTTCTTCAACTGACTCTTCAAAAAACCCCCACATCAGCTTTATCAGAGATAAAGGACACTTTTGCTTGATATTGGTACTCTTCCAATCCTTTTTTCCRAATTGCTGTTTATTCATCCAGTTAATTCATGTACTTAGTTGGAGCAAAATTATTACCATAAGCCCTAGGGTCCTACCTGCTTATCTACCACTGAATTTTCCTTTTCTTCCTATCATTATTTTTGGCAGACTTATGCCTATTGGCTGGAGTGCTTGTTTGCAGCATAAAATGAGCAAATACCCCATTTGCCTCCAGCCTGATAGTCCATTTGTCATTTGATACAACACTGTCTATTGCTCCTGCAAACAATCTCTCTGCTGTTGTTTTCAGGCTCTTTGTACTTCTCTGGTTTTGAATGCCCAAAGAGACTGGTAGGGAGATGAGGCTCCTGCATGCTGTGCCAGCACAGTCTCAGTCTGCCGTGTCTATTGCTGCAAAAATAAAAGCTCATATTGTTTCCTGACCTCTGGATACCTTTCTGTCTTAGATATTTTCATTATTTGGACTCACATTTTAAACAGCTAAGCCTCCTGGTCCTTGTTACAGACTTTTCATGATGTGCAAGGCTTCCTCAGAGAGTAAAATCATTGTTGCCGTATCGAAAGTTAATTTGGGATCTTACATGATGATTTCCTCTGCTGCCAACACCCTCCATCTCCCAAGAGTCCTAGATCTCTGCTTTTTTTTTAAACATCTACATGGTTCTAGCCCTACAAACTGACAGATTCTTCAGTCTTCTGCCAATTGCAACTGGTTTTTTCCTACCTGGCTTTTTCTTGTTTGACATTAACAAGACAATTACTTTCTGGATGTCCAGTGCCATCCCAGCACATTTCTCTTGTCCCATTATTTCAGAAGGGCTCTTCTTAATTAATTTCACTCTGCACAGCTTCCACTGTCCAATAAACAGTCAGTACTAACTATTCCAGCAGAGATCTGGCCCTGCTGCCTTTTCTACATTTTCCTGAGTGTAGACATGTAGCCAGAGCCTCTTCAGAACACAGTAACTGGTTCCAAGCCACCTCTGGGAGGGTGACATGGAAATATATTTTCCCACTCTTTCTAGATTAGTAAAAAAAAGTAGATAGACACTTTAATTCTGTCTTTTCTTGATCTATTATATTATTTCACTTGATACAGACTTATCTCATTTCTTTAAAAAGAAAAAGAGCTTTATTTCTGTATTTACCCAGCTATCTTTAAACACCTCTTCTCTGTTCCTTCTTAAACCAAATTTTAAATTTGAAACACACTAAGCTGAAATTGATTGAGGTACAGAGATCTCCAAGAGGAAAGAAATCCAAATACAATGCTCCTGACTCAGGGAAAGTCTGGGGGAGCTCAGTCCCCTTTGGAGATAGTAGCTAGCTGGTCAGTAATCCCACTTGCATCAGCCAGTGCTCCAGTAGCTCCAGGCTGGTCTCCAGCCCTCTTAAGAGGGAGAAAGAAGCAATGGGAGAGAGGTGAGGGATGGTGGAGGATGGGAAAGGTGCTAATTTATGAGGACATATTAGGGCAGGTGACACAGAAATCTCTAGACTGATTTGATTTGCTCGGTGGCACTTGAAGCTSCCCTCTCCAAACTGGGGTGCAGAGAGACTGCAGCAGGAACACAGCTTCAATTATGCTCGTGGACAAGGGGGCAAGTTCTGGTAGGGCTCTTGAAACTTTATTTTACCATCTGTAAAATGGTATTGATACTGACCGCCATGCATATGGGTTTGAATAGAAGATCTTGTGTTGTGTTTGGTTGCAGTCTCTKGGTCTCGTGTTACCTTTTCTCAGCACTGCTTTCCCTGCAGCATTTTGGTGATCGAGAGGTAAATTCTGTCCTGAGCTTGATTCTCCAACATCTCTGAAACAGCTACTGGCGTTGGCAGGAGGAGATCACTTGTGTCGGGAAAAAACATTTCTGCCAAAATATTCTTGCAGCCTCTAAATGTACAGATCTGAGCTGAGACAAAGAGATGTTTCTGAATCACAGAGCTCCTTGGACAGCGTTGAGAATTCATTAAATACGTGGGTGTGGGKACCTTCATTTTATCCATATTTGAGAATAAATCATGAGGCTGTACTGCTATTCAGCAGCTTTGTGCCATCATCACAGGCTCCAAGCACAGAGTCACAAACACATGGAGCAATTGTGTGGGGTATTTTGTTGTGTGTCTTTTTGCTCCCCTTGCCAAATTTCCTGGGTAAGTAACAAAATGACTTGGACACCACTCCGCTAAATGAGGTGTAGATAACACACAGTTTGGTGAGCTCATGCATTGTAAATATAGCTCTCAACAGATATTTTAGTGGCTAGCACTCWACCTATTTATTTCTCAATTAGAGGCCATCTGCGGCAAGTTTTCTTCATGTTATTTCATGAATTAGCTGTAAAAATGCCAGCACACTCTGCAAAACACCATTTGTCATGTTTCTTGCTAAATTAGACATTGCTAAATGGGACTAATCAATGCAAGTGTTTTTTCTGTTGTGCCGTGTAGAGTTTCACTGTGTTTCCACCTTGGCGTTACTAGAGCGAAAAAAACAAAGAAAACCTCTTAAATATCCTCTGTGCTGGGGATATCCAGAACTTGGATTCATCCTCATCCTATACCTTGCTCAAGACAGGGAAATTTTCTTGTTCCACAGGGAAATCAGGAAAGGTCATAAATTGATTCACATTCAGAGCAACGCATATTCTCTGATGTGGAGTGTGAATTTTCATAGCAGGGGTGCACTAAGCACTTTGTTTCTGCCCTGGGTTGAGAACAATGAGGTGACAGATAGCACTTTTCGTCTATTTCCARCCCTTGGGAAGCCCAGATGAAGACAGATCAATGGATTCCCCCCATTTGCCTCTACCTGGCATTTGGGATAATGTAAGCAAAAAAAATTCCAGAGAATCCTTATTTGAAAGATTGYACCTTGTGAGATGTGTCTGAGACAGCTGCCTTTGGAGGTTAAAGGCTCTTGATGCCCTCCCTACACACTCAGTAGCTCATGAGAGGTATCAGATCTAATATGACTTATGCAAAGTATGTTTCCTATTGCTTGGCTAAAAAGGTTAGGTTTGTCTCTGAGGAATGATTTTTAAAGGTTACTTTAATGTCAAATTAGTGGGTTTGATTCCACAGTAATACAATTTTCAGTGTTTGGTGGATTCTTTTGGTTAAAATAGCTATTGGGTGACATTTTAAAAGCAATCTGATGTTTTGCCTAGCTKAGACTCCAAAGCATAGTGATTAAAAATGGAAGGTCACAAAAACACAACTAAAACAGTTGCCCTTGAGTTTAAGTGCTGAAGTAAAATTTCTCCCCTGGACACTTTCTGCTCAGATGCTTATCCATATCCATATCCATATCCATATCCATATCCATATCCATATCCATATCCATATACTAAGCATAATTCTGCTTCAGCAGCTGCAGAACCTGACTCAGAATTGCATGCCCTCCTTGTGCTGGGTATATGCATACTCTTTCCCTGCAGCTGGAAATTTTCACGGAAAATTTTCATGGAAATTAAGATGAGCTAAGAAAAAAATATGCTGGGAAATGAAGAGTGGGAAATATGCTGGGAAATATGCCGGAAAATGGCTTGCATGAAGGCATGTTTCAGATCAGTAGCTGCATTTGGACTGCAGCCCAGACCTTTTACACCTCTATCTAGCTACACAACTCCTGGCTAAACCAGGCAAGAATACATTTCAGTCACCACTGAATTAGAATTTTTTTTGTTGTATCAAAAACCCCTATGATGGTATATTTGCTAACAGTGTCCCTTTCATTAAATTTTTCAAAGGAAGGGTTGATCTCCAATTTTTTTTTAAGTAGTACCTGGTTTTGAAGACCAAAAGAGGTATGTACCAACATGGCTTAGAATAGTCAATGCAGCCTAAAATGTAATTATGGGGACTTGGTCTGTTGTACAGGTTCCAAGGATTCTGRATGAGAGCAGGGTCATTCTCTTTGGGAGTGTCTGCTAACATTGAGAGCCAGTCCCCAGGTTGCAGAATTTGAACCTTGAGTAGCAAAACCAGAGCAAAATTTTCTCTTTTCCATAGAGAGGTATTGGTCTGCTTAATAAGGTTCTTGAAACAATGAACAATTGCTACTGGTTAATTTTCTTACATTCTTTAAATCGATACCTTTCTTTTGTATTTTCTGCTTAGGAAGACTGAAAATTTGCTTTGTTTACTTTTTATCATCACTTAGTCTACTGTCTGTGGTAGGTACTTCAAAGAGCCAATGATTCCCTGGCACAAAAAAGAAACCTTACCAGTATCCAGCTTGCCTTTCCAAACACATTTAGGCACAGGTAGACTTAACAAATGGCCCCTGTGAGCTTTGACTGTGCTTGATCTGCATGTGCAATCTCTCAGTTTGTGCTCGTGCATATCAGATTGATGTGTCTGCACAAACGTAGGAGTGGGGCTCATTAGCTTTATCTTGGGTTCCAGCTTGGCTCTTGAAAGCCAAGGATGTAGTGATCTTGTGTGAGATTTTTCTATGGAATAAATAATTGTATGGTAATAACATAAAAGTCTAGGCAAAGGTTTCTCTTTCAAAGCTTCCATTTAAAGCTTCCATTTCATTTCTCTTCTGCTTGTCCATTGCAGAGACAGGGAAGTACAGCAGAAACTACAACAAATTTCCCTTTGAAACCTGCTTTTCTGCAATTCCCTGCAAGACTAATTTGCAGACTTGACATTACTTGTTCCTTCCCAAGAGCAGGAGGACTCGGCCTTTGCCATTTCTCCAAATCCAAGTGAATGTGTTTTTAGAACAGCCCCATTTTGTCATCTCTTGCCCTGCCAAGGCTTACTGGAAGWTGCCATCAGTATCTCCTGTTCAGGCAGTCTGCTCTTATATCTTCAGGAAGACATTTGGCAACACTGTCAGCTCCAATTCCTAACTAAACACACTGAATGATATTTGTTGTATATCCAGGCCTGCCAACCTTGTTGTGTTCTGTTTTTCTGTTGCAAGAAAATGTCTTCAGAGCTCCTGTCAGGCAGCAGCCCAGAACTCTCTGTACTGTAGAGAAGATATGTCTTTGTCCATGCTGTCTGTTCTGTTTTAGCTGTGACTGTGCTCCTCGGGTCCAGCAAAATATTCCAGCAAGTGTTTTCGATACTCACAACCACAACAGCCCTAAGAAAGCTGGAAATACTGCTTCAGATGCTTTAGAAAGCTTGCCCTTGGGCTAAAACTGAGCAGCATTTTGTCTTATAGCTGAGCAGCAAAGGAAAGCAAGAATCTCAGTATTTCTTCTGCCAAGGASCACAAGGGTGTCATCTTTACTGGGCAATCTTTCCTCCAACACACTGCAGGCATGGAATGAGGGCTGTGCATGAAACTGGAACTAGGAATGGCAGCCTTGGAAGAAGTGGTAATCTGACACTGGGGCTGCTATCGGGGCATCAGGAAATACACCATCCCTTCTGCCATAAAAATGACACTAATTTTTCTCCTTTTCTGTCAGACTCTACTTCTGGCATGTGTTTCTGATGCCTTCTCTGATATTGCATATATTGCTTTCGATATTTTCAGTCACCTGGGCTGCAATTCAAATATTGGGATGTTTCCACCATGTGTCTGGTGCTCCAGTCATCATATTACTGCTTTTCTGCATGGCAGAAAAGTAGCCACAAAAGTTATTCCTAATGTGACAAGAGCACATAAGACTTGGACAATCAAACAAGAAGTTGTGCCTTACCAGGYTCTGCATTTAGTTTTATTGGGCTTTTTCCCCCACCATTTTTATGTCTCTCTCTAATTAATGAAATTGTTTTYAGAATTTTTTTACCSTTTTCCAAAATTGGACTTTTCTTMGTGTTCCCTTGCTGAAATTGCTYRCATCTCTTGGAAACAATCTTGCAGCATTASTGCTGTGCTGGCTAAACCTCAAGCAACCRCCTTSTTAAATGCATCAGCAGTACATTTACACCTGTGTTTTTCTCTCATCACTCTGGGGTGATATTTGGYCCAGACATCAAGAATGAATTGTCACAACTGGTTGTTTATGTGTGTCCTTCTAGTAGCTTGTGTTAGTGGATGGGGAATCTTATCTCATTGCCACAGGAAACTATGTTGAACAGAGAAACATAAAATTGCATTTGGAGGGGTGGGTGTGGATGGACATGGCATCACAAGAAGCAGTGAGTAGTTTTTATTAGCACAGGGGAGAGTTATGATTCATCCTCTTCTGTAGGCTGTGGCAGGTTTTAGAAGGATTTGTGGGAGAACAAAGGGACTTTAAGATGTGTGTAAGGAAGTCTTTTGGCTGTGAGTGGCTGAGGTTCCTTATGGAAAACTGCAGAATTGGAGTTTGGTTCCCTAGGCAGAGCCCCTACCATGATATGGAAGAAACTTTTAAAAAGATGCAGGCACCTTTGTTTTGAGCATGAGAGAAAACAACAGAGTGAGCTGGTGAGCTTCTGTAACAGTTATTATCATTCTGGTCTGTGTCAGAAAGTTATCTGGGTCTGCGCATGACACTGCAAATTGTCTTTTTGGAGACATTCCTTTCCTTCCAGTGCTGTATTCAGGAAATGAGAATCACAAAAGCAAACCAAATATTGTAATTGTTTGCACTGCTGTGRCATTGGGAGGATTGGAGTAAAGAATACATGTCATAAAAAGTTGCACAGCTTCTGAAGACAGAGTTTTGGGTTTCTTTCACACTGGAGTCTCCTATTTGTGCTGAATCTGGGGTTTCTGCAGCCCTGCCAGTAGAAGGTCTCAATCCTGAGCTATCAGGTTGTCAGGTCAAACCAGACAGCTTGAGTCATTAAAGGCAGAACAATTGYCTGTCCAAAGGAATGACACTATGTCCAAAAGAAGGCAATTAAGATAATCTGTGCTAACTTTCTGAAATTAAAGGTAAGCATGACAAAACCTGTGGAGGAAAATACCCATGCCAAAAAATGAGAAAAGAAAGACAAATTCATCTGGGTTTCCTATGATGTGAAATTTAAGTAGAAATTCACAGTCTAGGCTAAAGTAAGTATTTATCAAGGCAAATAAAAAGAACATTTCTTTCAGTTTGCAGAAGTCTGTCCTGTGGTTTAAAGAAATCCATTGACCTGCTGTCCAGAGTCATCGCTGTGGGTGACATTGAGAACATTTTGTTTCCCCCAGTTTGGAAGCGTTCAGTTTGCCAGATTCTTCTGTTCTGAGAATACTAAAGCAGCATTATTGAATATCTCCAGAAATAGTGCTAGCCTGAGGTATTGAAATGCCAAGAGCTATTATAGGAGAAATCAATCTGTTGGGCGKTATTTCCTGAGAGCGCCTGACTCTCTTGCGTCTTGCTACCAGACCCAACTCAGCACTAAGGACCAAGAAGGAATGCCAAGAATGAGTATTTTTACTCAAACTCCTWTAACTACAGCAGTGCTTGGAACCTTAACTTGTCCAAAAGAAATGTCTCTGTCCTTTGTTATAGAGGAGAGTGCTTCTCTTGGACTGCAAGCAGACAACATGGCAAGATAAGATCTAGAGCGTGCTTGTTCTGCACTTTTTGATTCTCTTTGTAGCATTAGAGTCAAACCACATGAGTTAATATAGATAATCCCACAGACTTTAATGGAAGATGAAGGTTCAGTGAGTCTATTTTTCTTGTAATGCAGCAAAGAGGGTTTAGGTAAGTTCATATGATTGTATGTTCCAGTATTTCTTTCAGATCTGCTCATGCTTGTGGCTGTGAATTCAGGTTTTTCAATTGAGAACAGGTAAGTCTTTCAACAATATTTGTATTTTTTCAAAGTCTCTTRTGCCTTGGGATATTACTTGAATTTAGCTTCTGTTTTGTCCATTATCTGGTCTATGTGAATCATTTATGCTCTGTCAGTGAAACCCATCTTTTCAGAGAGTTGGGCAAGGAACAGTTACAGTCTTCAGTTTTCAGTCCTGGGCTGGCTTATGCAGTCTGAACCACACATCATCAGATTGGCCTTCCAGAGCACAACTCTGCTAGCAGACACAGAAATGCTGTAATGGGAAGGTGAGCCAAAGTGAGGTAAAAAAGAGAATATTTTCATGTCGATTACCAGCTGGAAGCCATTTTGATGCTCTAGCCCAGACGTCGTATGCTATTTGCTGTGTAAAGCTATTCACTGCTGAAAAGGTTTGTTGGGAGCTTCTTTCTATCAGAAAAAAATGTGGGGATAAATGCAGTACAGAGCTCCCAGTGATCCCACTGTCATCTTGGGGTTAATCTTTAAACAGACTCCAATTTGTCACAACTGAAATCAAAACAAAGTCCCTCCACCATCTGAGTTTCGCACTAAAAAAAATTAAGTTCTGCTTCAACAAAGCARTGCCCTTGAAGTTGTCTGGGATGCTGAGCTGTGCCAGAAGCTCTTGTTTTGCTGCTGTCCTTTGCCCAGCCTGTGCAGACTGCAGCACGGTGGTGGGAGTGCGTCACACTGCAGTGCACGGTCATCAGCKCTCAATGCAGGCTTTGGAGGCTGCAGTGTGAGACTGCAAGGCTACKCTGCAGAGATGCTGAGCTTTTGAAAAGCTGCAGTTAGATCTGGTTGAACAAGCCAAGTGTTCGCTGCTAGGATTGAGCCTGTTTTGCTGTTTGTCAGCAGATTGTGTTCTTTGCAAATGTTTCTGTAAGAGCCACAGGGCTAGAAGGAAAATGAATACTGTTTCCCTGTCAGAGGGAAGAAAAAGGGACTGGCTCTGGCAGTCCCAGATTTGAGTGCAGCCCCAGAGCAGTTTGCATGCTGCATTGTTTGAAAGAACTGTGAAGCAAGCCCCAAGATTTACCTTTTGTGGCTCCCTGTGGTGTTGGTGAAAGGGAGGAGAGACCAGCAGCAGCACAAAACAGGCAGCTGACACAGGGGAAGAAATTCCTCCTCAATAGAAATTCCTGCTGAGGGTTTTTTTATTTGAATGATCCTGCTTTCATCAGGAAAATCCAACAGGAATCTGTAAGTTTTTCCTGTATCCTTCTCAGGCCCAATTAGGGTGGGCACGGTGGGACTGTGATGATGAACAGCTAGTTTGGCAGGATGAGGAGCATTGCAGCTGTCTTTTTGAGGTGAGACAAATCTCTCCTTTCCTTCTACACACCCTTAACCATTCCTGGTGTTCCTGATGGGTAAAAACTGACACATTCAAAATAGCACCTACAAACTAGTTGTTGATCAGAACTACTTGATGGCAATAAGACTCTGTGAGGATATTTGGACTGGAAGCAGATGAGGAGGGCACTATGGAGCAAACCACACRCTGCATTCTTTGCATACGTGTTAGTTGCTCTTCTCAGGGGAATTTAGAGGATGCTGCTCTTGTAGCATCTTTGTAGGGTCTTGTTCTCTTAAAGCCATTCTGTGCCAAGAAGAAATCACTGGAAGGTAGCTTTTTATGAGTTGAGCTAACCTGTCCTAGGATTGGCTTCTGAAATTTATAATCTGTCCCTGTGCTCCTAATRAAGACAACACAAAATGTTTTGATATATTTAAACAGCTATATTTAAAAATAGRCAAGTCTCTATCTYTGCAAGAGCAGCAGAGTKGGTTCTATTTTTCAATGAGCAAATTTATCATTCAGTCTTCTCCTGCTGCAGTCCCCACATGGAATGTGGGGTGTCTAGACAAGGACTTCTGTCATAGATATGTGAATTCACATGCAAATAAGTATGGATAATTATGTAAAGCAGAGTTCTGCTTCCAATGATCATACAAAGAATAGCACTATGTGAATGAAAGGAATAAAACTCAGGCTGGTGCCTATGTTTCTCACYGGAAAATAAGTTTCTCCTAAAAGGAAAGTCTGCAGCAGCCCCTGAACCCCACTGCTAAGAAGCAGAAGTTTGGAACACTGCAGATATAAGCCTGAATCTGAGAGGGAAGGGTCATGTTACACATACCTTGACTCTGTAAACTCTCTGATGTGACCAGCTTACAGGTGTAGTCCTGTAGCAGATGGGTGCTTGGTTAGACACTAGAAAGGATGTTCTCAAATTCTGCTGGATTTTTGGTTTGTTTTGGTATTTTTTTTTGTTTTTCTTTTTTTTTCAGGGTTAGACAGTAGCAGGAAACATCACATCCTGCTAAGACCAGAATCATCCAAAAAACAATCATCCAAGGCCTCTTCTGCCTGTCACAGTGAACAAATAACCACCTGCATCTTGGCTGGCTTTACCTGGAATGGAACAAGAAGAACCTTTTAGTGGTTTGCTAAAAGGGTGGGAGACAAGATCTGACTGCAGAGTGATGCTTTCTTCTGTGAGTTCTGCAGAAAGATCCATTCTTAAAAACCTATTTTTAATACACATTCCGTTTTTTTCAAGCTAGTGAGAGCCAGTCTCACGCTTCTAACAAAATGGACAGCTCAAAATAAAATGTTTGCGCAGCTTCAGTCCTGCAAATTTCTTGTTCAATTAATGTTTACATAACACATTCAGGAGGGACTGTCCCTCTAYTTGGCTGTTAAATCTTTAAAACCTATTTTATCTGTGATCCATCAGTTGCCAAGGAGAAGAAATAGAGAGACTGTTACCTTGTTACTGTGCTTGCTTTTGTATTACCTGTGTAAGCTTGATGGTGGTCTTAAAGACAGATGTTAAAAAAAGAGCAAAGCCTGTGAAATACATTTTTAAAGGTATTTTTAAAAAACAGAAAATACTTTTTTTTGCTATTTTAAAAAATAGCAAAATAGCTTTTTATGAGTTGAGCTAASCTGTCCTAGGATTGGCTTCAGAAATTTATAATCTGTCCCTGTGCTCCTAATAAAGACAACACAAAATGTTTTGATATATTTAAACAGCTATATTTAAAAATAGATGGGTCTTTTGAGGATTTTCAGTCATTGTGTCAAAATGAGGATTTTCAGTCATTGTATCAAAGTAGAATCTCACCAAACCTGTTTAAAAATAAGTGATCATTATTCTAGCTCATTTGAAGCTACAAAATTGAAAATGCTGTGGTGATTCTCTGGAAGTCTTATTATAAATCAAGCCTTAAGGATTTTGCCTCTTCCTTGCACTGGTTTTTGGCCTTGGGGAATATTCAAAAGAGCTGCAAAGACCTTTCCTTTGGGGATGCTTGTTTAGGGTGAAGTCCTTGTAATCAGAGGGTTCTGATGCACATTTCAGTTTTGGCTCTTTTGCAAAGAGATTTGTTTTCTTAAAACAACAGGACATGAATAATTCAMATAAGGTTAGATTTCCTAAAGGAGAAAAGAGGCTACCACTGGCAGCAAATATACTYGGATGCCTATAAATTGCTTTATGTTGCCAGAAAAATCCTGAAGTTCTTTTAGTACATTCAAGAAAACCAGAAATGTTGATTTTATCTCTGGTGAAAGAAAAGGTAGAGCAAAGCAAATTAAATATATGATTGAAGGCATATTAGTTTACTGGTCAATTAATAAAAGGAGAATATTTTAATTAAAATAGCTTCTATGAAATATTATTTTCATTATACACTTTTAGGGAGTTCGTTCTTGCAACTTTTGTTAGATAGGACTTTCTTCCATTTATTTCTATTTGCTTTCATTTATTTAATTCCTTTCTACCCCATGAAAAACCACCCTTGTTAGTGGCAAGTTTTATTTCTGGTAGAAAAATCACTTGGAAATATACCTTCTGCTCATGGTGAGATTTTCATGATAGTAAACATTAAAGTTGTGTTTGCATAGAATCAGAATTACTCTAATAACAGAATTAGTTGGAAGGGGCCTTTAAAGGTCATCTGGTACAAGTCCTCTGCAGTGAACAGGCATTTTCAATTAAATCAGGTTGCTCATAGCCTCATCCAACTTGAAATGTTTCCAAGGATGGAGTATCCAGCACCTCTCTGTTCCCTGGCTTCATCATCCTCATAGCAAAAAGTTTCTTCCTTGGACCTAGTTGGAATCTATCCTCCTTTAGTTTAAAACTGTTACCTCTTGTCCTATTGCAACAGACTTTGTGAAAGAGTCTGCTCCCATCTTTCATAAAAAATCCCTCTGAATGTTTCCTTGTGATCCCACTGATCTCCTTTTTAGCCCTCCTCTGAACCTGCCCCAACAGTTACACGTCTCTCAACACATGTATGGGTTGAAATACTCTTTGCTTTGTTATTAGACCAAAATTTTTACACAACCAAAGAAAAAGCCAAATGCTTTGAGGAAAATATAATTCGTTGCTTATGCACCTTTCTTTCCTGTGAGAAAGATCTGTTTGTACACCAGGTAAGAAAAATGTTTTCCAGTTTGTGTCTGAATGATTGTTTTCCTTTAGGACAGAAGAGTGGAACAGGTACCTGCCAGAGGATGAATCCAGCTRCCCTCACTATGGCTCCCTATTAAATCCAAACTGAGGTGTCTAATTTTCTACATCTATACCTGAGCAGTGACCAAATTTTAAAAAAAGCACTGACTTGGATACCTTTGCTCAGACACTTGAAACTTTTACCAGTTTAATTCCTTCAGAACTGGGATGTGTCCCTTATACCAGTTTAATATCTTCAGGCCTGTGATATGCTCTTTATTGAATTAAAATATTTTTTCTATTTCTGTGAGTTGCAGAGACTAGATAAATCACCCTTTTTTTTTTTTTTTTTGTACTGCCAAACAAGGGCATCAAGAGCCTGGCTTTCACCAAACACCAGTTTTGCCTTTGCTTCAGATGGGATCATAGCTTGGAAGTCTTCCAGAACGGCCATTGAACGGAGAGATGGATTCCGGCTCTGCAGAACACATTTGGGGCACATTTGTGAGGGTGTAGCTCTTCTTCACAGGCTGCATTCCCTCCATCACCTGTCTTCTGTCTGTTTCAAAGCTCCTCTGTCAGCAAGGAACTGTGACATCTGACTGGAACCTACAGGGAAGGAGCAGAACTATGGCTAGCTGCAAGTGTCAGTTTGTGTAATAAAAAGGACAAGCTTGGTACAGGGAATCCCCAAACGTCTCTACTGAAAATTGTCCCATTATTTAAAAATAAAAAATATTTCTGTACTGCAGGACAAGGGTGACTGGTTGAAAACCATTTTTTCTTGCACTTTTCCTCCCTATCACTGTCAGAACAAATACATAAAGTTCTGATAAGATAGAAAGCCTTTTCCCCCAAGTGCAGCTTTTGACAAAAAGATGTATGAAATGGGGGTCAAAAGCCTGTATTTTAAAAATGTCTAACTCAGTGGGAGATATTTCCACAGAGCATGGAAGAGAAATCACTTTAGATTCCAAYAGAGAGTGGACTCACTTTCTCCATTCACTCCACAGTGAAAATCAGTCAGGGAAAATCAAACAAACTAAAAAATTTCAGTGAATTAATTGTTCACCCTCTGCAGAGACACAATAGGAGATAAAGGAGCAGACACTAGCACAGGACATTGGCTCTACTGAATCTCCACTTTAACTGTCTCCCTGAGAGAAATTAAGAGTATATTGCTAGTCAATTTGCTATAAATCTGCACGGATAATTTACTCAATTTAGTTATTTTAATACTTATAGTTCACTGCTGATAGAAATGAAGACTCCAATGACATTTCATTTTAATCAGTTTTTAGGAAATTATGGAGGCCACACAGAGGAGCATGTAAGTCTTGATGTGACTTGAAGGAAGCAGGCTAAAAAAACCTCCCAAACTTCTCTTTATTAACCTTCAGAGGTTATGCTCAGAATGGTGCTTCTCACAGTGTCATGTTGCACACAGCGTGGCTTTGCTTACTCAAAGTAGAGTTTGTGGATTCAAAACTTTCACCCRTGTGCCATATGAACCTGTGAAAGGGATTTGTGATGGCACAGTTCAGATGCAGTGCAGGTAGACCTGGAGGCAGGTTTCAGTTTATCCTTTGTTCCCATAATGTTGTTCCCACGAGTTTTTGACTATGTGATGAACTACAGCAAACTTCCCTAATGAAATCCYGATCTTTTCTCTAATTTGATTCTATCTGTTTCCCATCTGTACTCTTATTTTTTTACTTTTATTTCTTTACCACTTAGAGTGATTTTTACAGCTCCTTAAGAAATGAAACATGGTTACACTTAGTTTTTCATTTACCCTGAAAAATGGGTTCCCATTTCGAGTTGTACACAACTCATTACCATACCATTAGCAGATTTAACATAAATAATGGAGGGAACAGAGGATTAAGTGTGGTCATAAAGATGATAAGTGGGTGACTTAAGGGAAGATTTGTAAGTCTGAAATGTGTTCTGATTTTCCAGGTTTTTTCAGTTCTAAGATATAAAATTAATTGTYTTAAATGGGGAGGATTTTGACATTCACGGACCACACTGAGGCTTTTTTATTAAGGGTGCTATATAGATCCATAATTACATGTATTTACAGAAAAAYTGGTAGAGATCCTGAGACTAAATTTTCAAATGTGAATAGTTACACCTAAGGAATAAGATGGCAAAGCTCTGTTCTTCATTTCTCATTTTTTTCCCTGCCTTCTCTCCCATCAAACCTAAATCTTTTTTATGCTTGACATGTTTCTGGCTTCAGTTTSTTTCATTGCAGACTTCAGACCAACAGCAGCACAGTGTCTATGATTAAAGACTACAAATAAAATCACTTTGTGATTTTATTCAGAAAACCTCAGAATCTTACTGCAACAATAAATTTTCTTTGCTGAAATAAAGTATGATTTTTATTAACTCTTTGGCTTATGGTGGAACAGAGGTATTCRGCCTGAGGTGGAAGACATGCTTTGAACTAAACCCATGGAGTTTAATTCACGTTCCTGTTGTTCTGGTCAACTGGCCTGCCTGCTGAAMATTTCTTGCCTCCCCCACTTCGTGYTGTCATACACATTCCATTGCAAAATGGTAGTTGGAATTCTGCCCCAAAGGAAAATTAATTTTTTCCGCTTTAATATCTCAGTTTAATTTCCATACAAAATGCTTCTTGAGAAGCAGGGACACTTACATATAAGTGTCATGTGTTGACACAACGGATTCTTTGTGTGGTGTAGGATCATTGCATTGTAAAGGACTGATCTAATTGTAAGAAGAGTAATGAGCTAGAATTCTCCAAAGCTTTTTGTTTGTTTGTTTTTTTGTTTTTTTTTAGTTGGAGTAACATAGTGAAATTCATAAGTCTCTACCCCTTTTAACAAGCCCAGGATGAAAAAAGCTTCTTTCTTGCTTGAAGTATTTGATGCAATAAGGAGACAATCTTTGCTTTTCTGCACATAAAGAATGAGGCATGTGGCTTACAACTGAGTCAGGTACACTGTGGAATTGCAATCATCATTTGACACAGCTCATGGACAATAAACCTGGGTAGAGTTGACAGCCTGGATCTGCTGTGGGTGGGTATGGCAGATCCCTTCAGAGAACATTCCTTGCAAGTGGCCTTTGACAGTRTAACCTCCTTCCTTACTCAAAACTGTGCTGTGACTTCTCACGCCCAACGTTCACGCTGATGGTTGCTCAGGGGAGGAGGATAAGCCCCGATCCTTTCACAATGAAAAACCTTGTGCAAGGTTGGACAGGCTGGTGTGGCTCCTCAGAGTCTGGGAAATCAGGAAGCCAGATAATAGGTTTTATTTGTTTCTCATTCCCTGCAAGATTCATAGAACCCTACATTTGATTCATAGGTGTATGATTCCATTTCATCCTCAAAGCAGGACTARTACTGAATTCAGACCAGGTTGCAAGTGCTTCATCCAAAATTCTTCTCCAAACCTCCGAGAATGAAGATTGGACATTTTCTCTAGGAAAACTCTTCCTTTTATTTTCTGCACATCCATCTAAGCCTCCACTGATTTAATTTTTGACAACTGTCTGATTCTTCTTTCTTCATTATTGTGAAGAATCTTGTTATGTCTTCTTTATGATCCTGAAGTATTGTAAGATAGTTATGAGGTGCCTCCTAAGCTGTCTTTTTCTCCAGGCTGAACAAGCTTTTTTCACAGGTGCAGGACTCCTCACTACTCTTCATTGAATTTCATTATGTTTCTGCAAATGTTTCCATTTCTCTGGCTTATTTATGTCTCTGTGAATGACAGGCCTGCCCTCAAAGGTAGGAGCTACAAATCYACTTTGAAGTCATGGTCAGATGTGATGAGATGCATTATCTACTCATGTAGGTCATAGGTAACAATACCAAATATCAGATAGGGTGCAGGACAAACCCCTGAGAAMAGCCACCTGTCATTCATCCCAAGTGAAATCCACCTCAGCCACTTTGTTTGCAACCCAGTGACACTCTCAATATTTCATCCAGGCAATTATCTGCCTGACTGAACCTTCCAGATACYTCTTGGATAAAAGGATATTGTAAGAAACCATGCTGAAAATCTTGCTAAGTTCAAGGTCAGTGTCATTCAATGATTTTCCTGCATCTGCATCCTTAGCCTAGTCATATTTTTTTATCATGATCCATAATACCATGATCTTTTCATCAATATATCAGGAGATTATCCAGTTTACCATAGAAGATCTTTGAGTCTGGACCATTGAGTGAAGCATTAATGTAACCAATARATCTCACGCATCACACATAGATGGAGCCATCTTTTACTCACCCTTTTTGGATACAGCTTCCTTTTGTTCATTCTCTTCATGATCTGTCTCTGAAAGGTTTYTGTTTTGTGACAACAAAGTCTTCTGCTCAAATGGGAACAGCTGAGATAGAGAAACAGAGGGATGGGAAACAGATTCATTCCTGGCAAAACGATTCATTCCTGATATTATTCAGGCTTACATCTTGCAAGGTACTGAGCCCATTCTGAAGTGAGTGAAGGCCCAGGGATGGGACCTCATGCCTTACGAAAATGRCACTTTTACCTTGGAGGAAGTGCTCTGTGCTTGAGTTTTCTTAAAAAGAGGAAAGATACTAACTGGCTTCGTTTTGCTACAAGACCAACTGTCCTGAAGGTTATGGAAGAACTGAGTTGAGGTGACACATCTTGTTACAGAATCGTCACTGCTTATATTGATTTCTGTTTGTGCACCAGGACAGCTGTGAGACTCTGGTTATGCTGTGACAACAAGCACTGCTTTCTGTTTTCCTCTTAACCAAAGAACAACACTGAAGGAACTGAATTACTCTAAGACAGTTAGACAGACAGCTTTTACATTCTGTATTTTCCCAGAGTACGATGTCACTATCTTTSAAATATGTGCTAACTCCTTAATTTACTTTTTTTTTTACAAAGAACCCACTTCTGCTGCTTCTGACCTCAGCCAAGTTACTGCATATTTCCAGCTTTGCATTACTGAGCATCTGGCAGAAGCAAGCCATAGTGCACCAATAGGTGCTGGATCTTTCCTGCTCTGCTTCATATTTCTGTGAAAAGATGACAGTTGGCAGAAGATGCTAGTTGTCACATTATACGTGAAACTACTACAAACTGCTTCCATAGCAAAATGTCACAAAGCACATGTTGTTTGGGGAAAGAGAAAAGGGAAAGCAAATACTGGAAAGGTACTGAGTAACCAAACTCCAGTTGCTTTACCCTAGATACTGAGTGGTGCAAAGAAGAAAAGCCAACAATGACTTTAACAGTGTTTTAACTCCTTCCTGAGGCTCACAATGGGGTCCATCCATTTTTCATTTCTTGGCTTTAGTCCCAATAGCTTAAAAACATTTCTGCATTCTTCTTGTACCTGGTCTGTAAAGCGATATTTCCAGAGCAAAGGAACTTTAGAACATTAAAGCTGGAATTCCAGAGTTTGCTACATTTTTTTTTTAAATTTCACTCTCCTTTGGAAAGGTTTTAAAAATGCAATAATATGAATATTTATACTTCTGGGATTTTGCCACTGTTTCCTATCTGCTGAGGTTTATTTGTCTCATGGCTTCTCATTTCCCTGAAAAACAGAGCAATATTTATGAAATTAAATGCATGCATAAAAATCTAAAAATATAGAGCAGAGGATTCTGAAACAAAGCCCAGTCTATAGTTCTGCCAGAAGAAGTGTGCAAATGCAAACCAGAATTTCAAAAGTGTGACTTCCTCGCATTTGAAAAYGTAGGACTGTCCATGTAATAAAGCAGCATTATCATGGGAGATGGTGCAAGAAGGGCAATGCACTGAGCTCAGCATCAGCCTTATGCTGCAGCCMTAACAGCCACCCCAGCTAGCTGGTGGGAGGTCAATTCTACACAGAAATTTGGGGTCTTCAGCAAATTTTAATTAGAAGGATAAAATTTTCCAAAAGTACTGTCTTTTCAAAGGGGGTGATGTTTGATTTTATTTTTCCCCTGTAATCTGTAACAAGACTGCCCATGGAAAGAAAAGGGGCACATTCCTCACAACTGCAAGGCTGAGGCTGAAACCCAGGCAGAAACCTTACACCTGGGCTGATGTCTCTGCTCAAAGAGATCTGCCAAAACCTGAAATACCTGTTCAGAATGGGTGTTGCTGCTCCAAAACCTGGAAATCCCTCTGGCATTCATCCCTAGCAGTGGATGTCATAGCTGGAAGAAATCTTCAGGCAATTGGCTGTGTAACATGAGGAACTCAAGAGGCGGAGCAGTACCTGTGATGGGGAGGTCAATAAGTGATGTTGTGTGCTGTCCAGACTGACCATCAGCCCTGCCTTTAGGCTGTACAAGGGAATCAAGGGATAAAGGAGATTGCAGAGTTTTTTCTTCATGGAGAACCCTCCCCTGAAGTGTTTCCACACAGCAGCTAATGTGCTCTGGGGATGCAGAATGAAGGTCACAATAACAATGGACAGGATCCAGGAGAGGCCAGCCATTCAATTCCATCATTTGTGTGAGAAACAGTAGCTTCAGAAAGGGATGTAACTGGAGATTCCTTACTGTGAGGCAGCAAAGCACTTATTTCCCACCCACACTATTTTTCTAGAGAAGTTTGCTGCCTATCAACAGATTGCGTTCACAGTGTCACTGRGAGGCTGCTGAGCCTAGTGAACCCTGCAAATCACCATCTGCTCCAACAACATTCCATGCAGGCTCTGTGGCAAGGCAGCTTTGAACACTCAGAAAAGCCCGTGTATCCCTCTCAGCAATACCAAATCACCKGGAGCACAGGCTTCGTGTCCTCTCAGTCAGAGAAAGGAGTTCAGGAAAGAGGAGTCAAATTGAGGGGCGAATGCCTGCCTATGTGGATGATGCCTTACTCAAAGTTTTGGCTTCTATGATCATGAGCCTTCCTTTGCTGCAGGCTTGTGAGATTCACCTGATGAAGTGAGGCAGAAGGTTGTTCACCGACAAGCTGGCCAGACTTACATGGAGAGTTCTAAACGACATTTAGTGGAGAAGGGGATGAAGTTTTGAACAACAGAGATAAACCAGGGATTGCTAATGTATTGGAAGCCAACACAGAAAACCTGGGAAATGCCTCAAAGGTTTTGGGGAGCACTCACCTAAAGAGGTGAAGCAACCTGTACCTGTGACAGGTGAAGTGCCCGTGTGGCGATGTYCCCAGCGTGGGTAACAAACAGCAACAGCTGAACCCTCTGCGGTCACTGAAACACAGAGGGACAAACTGCATGGCTGGATCCCTGCATCCATGGCTCTGAACCTTCAGAAGGGACAGGCGAGGAAGGGAGGTGGGCAGCAGTGGGGAGAATGTTACCCTGTGTAAATATTGAATAAACTACACAGAGCTGCCATGGAAAACCAACAGGTGAATGAACAGGTTAAATGGGTAAAAAATTATGGGTAAAAATTGTGATCCAGCCAACGAGGGAAACCTCATGGCTGATGTTTACAAGAGGCCACCAGATCTAGGGGAGGATGTTCATGGAGTGCTCTTACTTCAGCTACAGGAAGCTTCACACTCAAGYTCTGATCCTGATGTGGGGGATCAGGATTGATGTGTACTGGAGAAGTACACAGCAAGATGTAAGCAGGCCAGGACACTCCTAGAATGTGTTGAGGATACTTTCTTAACCCAAGTGATAGACAGCCCAGCCAGGACAGAAGCATTACCAGACCTGTTATTTACCAACAYAGATGAAGTAATTAGAGATGTCAAAACTGTTGTCAGCCAGGCAGTGATCATTCTGTGATTGAAATCACAGTCTTGAGGAATATGGTCCAGATGAAGAATCTTTATCTTTAGGAAAGCAAAAATTGTTCAAGAAACTAGTGCATTTAGACCCTGGGAAATTGCCATCAGGKATAAAGAAGGTAAAAGTTGCTGGCCGCTCCTTAAGTGTATTTATCTCAGAGTGCCAAAGTTCTTGTTTCCCTGAAGGTAACTAGGAAAGAAAGGCAGGAGGCCAGAATGGTTCAATTTGGCCTCCCAGMCCAACAAAAGACAGAAATGCAAAGGACAGATATCCATCCTGGGAAGAATGGAGACATTGTCTTGATGTACGGAGAAGGGAACAGGAAAGCTAAGGCACAGCTGGAGCTGCAGTTATCYAGGGATTCAAAAAATGATGACGGCTTCTACAGGTGTGCTTGATAGAAAAGGAAGATTAAGGAAAATGTTCCCCACCTCAATAAATAAGACAGGAGAGCTACTGGCAATCAATGTGAAGGAATTGAGTTACTCAGCAATTATTTTTTCTTCAGTTTTAAATGTTAAACTGTCTTCCAACATTTCTAATGCCCCTGAACCTCAAGGCAGGAACTGGAGSAATGAAGTTCAGCTTTGGGACCGGCTGAGGAACCTGAACATTAATAAGTCCAGGGAACTCAATGAGAAGTAATCCTCCAGGACATAAAGCCTGCTTTGCTCTCACTTTCAATKCTGTAGCATTTCCAGTCTCAAGAGAGATTCAAGATTAATTTTCCGAAGAATGTGGAAGCAGATTTTTGTTGAATATTTCATACAGAGGAATGGCAGTATTCACAAAGAAATGATCCTCTTGGGAAATACTAACAATAAAGATTGTTTTTGTTTCATTAGGTTTCCTTTAGGTCCTATAGCAGAGTTCTATCAGTATTTTGTTGGATTACTTAATCAACCTCATTTCCATTTGCCTTCAATTTGTTTTGCATTTAATATTCATACATTTCTGGAGTTGGTTAATGGAGAATGAAGATGGGAGCTGGGATTGGGAATTGATTTCGGTCCTCAAGGAGGATTTAATGGTGAAGCTKCAAAATTATTTCATGGTTACCTTTGTGAGGAGTAAAAGAACATTAAGGCACTGGAAACTAGTTTCATTTTTTCTCCTTTGGCACTGACATTGCTACTATCTTAACAGTCACTTAATAGAAACCAATGTGCTGAGGGTACTACCTATTCTGTAGGTTCATGGTAAATGAGTTTTGAAACATGCAAATGTGGTGTCGGCTCTCTACAGCTCACTCYTCAGGGCCCAGCACCTTTGCAAAGAGGGAAGCATTTTACCGTGGCATCACTGGGATTTGCGTTAGGGCGATGTCAACATCTAGAGCTCATATTGCTTCCAAGATGACTTGTGCACAAGTTAACATCCGTCCAGGAAGCATGTGTGCCCTGGCGGGGAAACTGAGGCAGCAGAAACTGCAGCACTGCCTATACTGTCATTAGGCCTTTAGGAGGTTATCAGATGGGTTTACTGTGTGAAATTCATGCTGTTTTTCTGCCTTTAACACACATCATGCAGTTACYTCTTGGACTTCAAAATAAAGATGGTGGGCAGCTGACAGCCTCTCTACTTTCATTATTGAATTCATGAACATTTTTGTGCCTATGGGAGAACTCCCTGTTTAGCTCGGAGTCCAGCATTTCCTTGAATGTTACTGTGAAAAGTTAACACATTCTCAATATGACCCATCTGCATTGCTGAAAAGCAATAGCTTTTCAGGTATTGTTCAGGGAGCCAATTTTCTCCTGTTTGTATATAGCACCAAGGATAATTAGAACATATGGCAAGAGAAGAAATCCTGCAGCCTCATGCACTGGTACCTTCCTTCCCATCTGCTTCAGGAGCTGGATGTCCTGCCTTTGCTGCTTACAAATTGTTAAGTCCAAGTATGCAATTTACAAATGAGTTGGAAGGGGAAGGCAAGATTTAAAAGGACACAGCCCAAACCAAATTGGTTTTGTGTCCTGGGATGTTTTTGAGCAGGTTAAGAGGGGAGCCTTTCTGAAAGCTCCAGCAGCTGACCCAGGAACAGGCAGAGCCATGCTCTGGGATTTGCTTTTCTTTTCAAAAAAACTTTAATGTAGCTTCCATGGCTGGTAAGAATATTTGAAAACAAACCTTAATGTACACCTGAGTATACCATACAAAGCAGCAACCCCAAACAGGATGGCAAAGGGAAAGATCACCCAAATTACGTATTTTAAAGGCTCTTGATGAATTTGCAGGATTGAATTTGAAGGACAAAGCTGTTTTTACCTGGAAATCCTAATAAATTATTCCATTTCCATAGCCTAATTCCAAGATCTATCCTCTCTATGGGTATTTGGGACTCACTTTTCTGCAGGTCTATGACTTTTCCTCCTCTCTGTCTACAATGRCATGCTCTAGGGACACGGTCTCTAAAGTGGACAAACGCTGGGTAGGGTACTCTGCAAGGGTTGCACGAAAGAGTCCATTGGTTTGCATGAAGAAAATATTTTCTGTATAATTTATAAATAAAATAAAACTAAAAATTGAAACATTGTGATTTTTTTACCTTTACCTTTTTTTTTTCAATATCAATTTTTGGGGCATGTTTTATAATGTACCTAGCATATTGTTACAGTGTAACACATTTATGTAACTACTAAATAAACAAACATGTACGCATATATTGATGTCTCGTGCTGAAAAATTGGCTTTTGATAGGGTTGTGCAACTAAAAMATTTGTAGACAATTGGCATATCTCTTCTTTGTATTAGAGGCTAAGAAAGGAAAATAAAAATCAATGTAGACTTTATTTATTCCAGGAAGAATAATTTTCTAGCTCAAGGTACTGAGTACTCTTGAGCCTTTGTATTTGATTAAATAATGAAAAGTACCCATAACATTATTTCCCCAATGATGCTTGAGACAAGATTGTCTCGTTTGTAATCATTGTTATACTCAACATTAATCTCTTTGCAAATATCAGATTAAATTCRTACTTTGTGCTTTATTGTCCAACTGCCCTTACATCAGACTCCTCTGTSCTATATTTTCCCGAAGAAGGCTGAATTTGCAGAATAGCCTTTGACACACATTTCAAAACTTTAGTGGTCATATTTCCATGACAACCCCAAGTGTTTTATGAGCGACAGTTTTAAAGTTTACAGCTTTTGTTTGTGAGATTGTATGAGACACAGAGAAAACACAGTTCATAATGTTCAGTCATGTAAGTTTTTGTTTTCAATGTAATTATGGAAACACCTGAGCCCAGCTTTGTCATAATATAAAGAAGACACCTGTATCCAGTTTTAGATGTGTAGAATAAAAAGAAATTTTCATTTGTTACTTAGTTTCTTTCAGAAAATTTGCAGGCAGTTCTCATGGTACCATCCTCTTAGTCAGTAAATTATTAAGTAATTCCTTCATAACGTTGTCCATCCATCCATCCATCCATCCATCCATCCATCCATCCATCCATCCATCCATCCATCCATCCATCCTCTACTTCTTGGATCTGGACTTGTATGTAAGCGTCTATCTTTCCATGTCTTGGTATATTGTCAAAAAGCACAAGTAAGCATTTCTTATATTCTATGACAAGAATTCTCAAATATATTTTGTCATTTGTATATATTCTGAAATTGTTTTTCACTTTCAAAGTTTTGGCAACTTACTTTTGATTCTTGGTTTACAAAAGAGAGACTGTTGTTCTGTGGTGATGAAGTTTGAGATTAAACATTGTAGACTACTGAAGATAACGCACTGTACTGTGTCATCAAGACATAACACACACATCAAATCAAAATTTTACCCTTTTTTTTTACAGATGAAGGATTTCTTGTTAGTGGGAGAACTCAAATTTTGCAGCTGGAACTAAAATGTAAAACTTTTTTTTTAAATATTCCTGATACAGAAACTTCCACACAAAATTTAATGCAATTAAAGAAAAAACAAACACATTTTTCTTGTGAATGTGAAAAAAAACCCCAAAAAAAACCAAACAAACAAAACCAAAAGACTGAGATGGAGATTATCACCCCGAGTTAATTTTCTCCTCACTCAGAAGTGACGTGGACATTCTTTGGAAAAAGGTCATCGTTCTGCCAGGAGTGGTATCCAGCACTGACTTGCAGGCAATGGTCAAAACTGCAGTCCCACTACTCTAAGAGTTTCTGTGAATGGAAATACCTGGGAGGAAAGGGAAACATAGAAAAATTTCATTTAAGAGTGAGGCAACCTTTTCCTTCCTTCCAGTTAAATTAGTGAAAAGGTCAGGAATTAGGACCTTGATAATAGCTCGTGGAATCCACAGGTCTGGATGTCTAAAGCTCCTGCCGTACGAAACAAGTGCCTGGAAAATATAGCTGGACTGTATTCAGATTAGAAATGAGGTTTCTAATGTTTTCCTTGATGTTTTCAAGGCACAGAGTACTTAACCATTTAAGCAACTTTAAAAAAGACATGGAAGAATCTGTATCTCATGTACATAATTTAATGCCTTAAATGAAGTATGGTTATCCAAACATGGGAAAATTGCCCTCAGTACTGTGAACTTTATCTGTATTTCTGAGGGAGGGACAACTTGTTCTATCCCCTGTGCAGACCAGCGTCAAAGAGGAAGGYTGACACTGTGCAGAGCAACAAGGTCGGGTGCAGATTTTAACAGATATTAAAACATACACAGGTATAGATATCTATGTATTAGATACCTTTTATATGTTATGTAAGTATAATTAAAATACATACAACATTTTTGTTTTGTGGCTGGTCCTGTTGCACTGATTTAGACTCGACTTTAAACAACATGCTTGGATAATGGATAAATCATGCCATGTTTCAGTGGCTGCTGTCCTGACATTTTGGTGCTGGTGATCTGTAGGAGAGGAATCAAAGGCTGGAGACAAAAACAGACTCTGAAAGGCTTCAGGTTCTTTGAAGTCTGCTGCATTAACAGAACACAGAAAGAAATTCTGTCACAGCTTGAAAAGAAAAATAAATCACAGAAATACTTATTAAACATATGCTACTTCAGTATTTTAAGTCACAGGTGTTCTTTCTTCCTTTACTTTATCCCAGGGCTTGGACTCAATCTGCACATTCAATTATACAGTGAATCTTGAGGAACTGATTTACAGCACAAGCTGTTGAGTGATAGGTACCTACTAACTGAGCTGCATTAGAAAGAGCCATCTGCAAGACAGCTGGGACAGAATCCCTGGCTGCCTGAATAACCTCAAAGGGATTCATTCACATTGCTACTGCCAGTGCTGCCCCATCTGATGGCTCTGCAATTATTTTTTTTAARTCACAGAGAACTAAAAATTACCTGAGATACAAGACAGCCATTTATCACTAATTGAACCAGGGGAGAGGGCACTCAGAGTGGAAAGATCCCTTAAGCAGCTCTTGCTATCCAACTCTCCACTACCAGATGTTATTACTAGGGACACATGAGGCCAAAATCCAGTATTTAATGAGACACAAAGGCTGAAAGAATTCCTAGGAGCCCAGGAAGTTCTGGCATCTTCTTTCTAAAAAGGGAAAATGGGACCATGGGGACAAATTGAACCTGGGGAAATATGCTCAGGCACATTATTAATAATTACATCTAGAAGCACTCAAAAGCATGCTTCAAGGATAGAAAGCAATTGTTATGGATTTTTCAAGATTAAATCATATCAAAGAGACACAATTTTCTCCTTTGCCAACATATCTGGCCTTACAGATAGGAGGAAAGTTGCTAATGTGATAGTTCCTGATATCAACAAAGCCTCTGAACCTGGTTGCCCTGGACTTCTTAGACAGAAATTGCAGAGAAAAAAAACCCTCTAGACAGTGAGAGAAATCACTGTGACTCTTCCCATGAGGCAATTTGAATTGCCTTCTGGAACAGGACTGTCTATGTCTCCTGGCTGACAACTTCTTCGTGTGAAGGTCTCTCAGGCTCTTGGTCTTCTAAGCTGTGAAGGAACAGCTACACCCCAAGGGAGGCAGAAAATTCTGTGCCACTGCAAGAGACTCATCTTGCCCCTGATGACTATCAATAACAGGTTGAACTATCAGTCCTGGATGATCCATGCTCAGCCAAACCACAAAGAGCTCTACAGCAGCAACGGAGACAAATCGGACTTTTCCATCGCTGGCCACTGAATCAGAACACAGCTTTGAAGGGAGAAAGACATTGTGATACAAGGTTAGGAGAATTTTCATGAGAATGTGGCTGAGCTAAGGATAACTGTGCTTCCCTGGTAAACTCAGCTCTGCATTCTTGGGATCATTTTTTATTGCTGTCAAGTAGGAAAGCATTGTAGGAGTCACTTTACAGCTCAGATTGAAAACTGACTGGCAGCTGCAGTGAAGCTAACTGGTCATTGCTGTATGATGTGCATGTCAAGATGACAGCAGCAGTAAGCTGGAGGATACCCAGAAATAGGCTTAGCAGCGGAAGCCTGTATTCTCCCAAAATCCATCTCCTGTGCATTCTTATCTATCTAGCCCTTAACCGGGCTGTGCTCAGCCTTTCTGTGCAKCTCAGGAGCTGCAAAAGAGCTTTTCATCAGGATGAACCCTTCATACTCTGAAGAGGTTTCAAAAGTGAGCAACATAGCTACCCCAAGCACCAAAGATCAGAGTATGCTGCAGGCTCCCTGTGAAAAGTATTGCCATTAAATGGCAGATAAAGTCCCACTGGAAATAAGATTCTTCTGTGTCTATAGGATGGGAAATGAATTGCATCTAACTTTAACCAGCTGAGTGGTTTATGTTGCATTTATGATGGAATTATTTCTTCCTACTTCTCCTATGTATTTCAAGCATTTCAAGCATGGAAGCAGTGCTTCCATGGTTGAAGGTACTGATGCCTGGTTTGGATTTACTGGTCTTTCATCTATTGTTAGAAGTGTAGGGAAGTTTAGTAGGCTGCAAGCCTACTAAATTCCCCAGGATTTTCCTACTTTTCAGAGATTGCAGCGGGTGAAAGTTAGGGTATCAAGTAAGTTTTTATTTTTGCTCTAGCAAATTTGAGATGTATTAGAGTTGTCTGTGCTACAAAGCTCAAGAGACAAAGACTCTRTAGTTCTTGGCTTTGAGGATGAAGTGTTACTGCTTTGTTATTTTGTGGGGGATTTTTTTTGCTTCAGTTGAATCTATCATGAAAAAAGGCCAAAGTCAGTCTGTCTACAGCTGTCATAATACATCAGACACTTATATCATTAAGGCAGTATGAATCCTGGTGTTTCCTCTTCTGCTAAACTAATGCCTGACATCAGTAAATCCTATCCTGTGTCACCTGTTTGAGGTGTAGGTACCTCAGGGAAGGGTTTTTTTCTGACTGTGTAGCTCCTTGGAGTCTTACCAGAGACACTTTCCCTCTCCATGCTGTCATAATGCCAAGAGAAAAATACTGAAATTTATTGGTTACTGATATGAAAATTCAGATTTTATGGCTTAGTTCTGTCTGCAGGTGGTATCTCATACACGCCAGAAAGTTTTAGAAATAACCGTAAGTTTCTTGTACTTTATTGATAATAACAGATTATTTTTCATTGTGTTAGTTTTCTTGGCAGAGATGCTGCTTTTAATCTGGGGGGTGGGGAAGAGGACACTATATCCTGCTGATGAAACTGAAGCTGTGGTCTGGTCCTTTGGCAATGAAATGGGACATGCTGAGGCAGTGTGGCTAGAACTGTGAGGCATACACTATCATTTCTTCAAACCTTTTCTTTGTTTCCAGTCACTGAGATGTGATCATTATCCATTGACATTAACCTCTGTGCCAGAAACCAGAAAAATTAGAAATGTGCTTGGGAATTCAATGTACACWAGATAGTAGTGCCTTTACAGTAACCACAGAACTTTTTATTACGCCTGATGATTTCGATGGAGAATGAAGGAGACCAGATGATGCAGCACTAAGTTATAGTAAGTCTTTCATCCCCTAAATGGATTTAGTCACTAGGAATAGAAAAACAACTATTAGCTTACCTCCTAACCTAAAATTAATTAAATCATGACTGAGGGTGTGAAACCATGAAACAAATCTGATCCTGAATGACGCATGAATTGAGTCTTAAAAGCTATGACTCAGGTATAGCTGAGAGTTGCAATCTCCTTAGCATTGTCTTGGCAGGAGTAAAGAGATTTTGTGCAGTGAATTGTCAAGTGCAWCGTCTGAGCTCTTTTGGTAATACATTATGCAAATTCTATATAACCAGCTGGCACGGTTCTCCCTGGGATTATTAACTCTCCAATACAGGTGAGTGAGTCTTGCAAGAACGGTGTTGGAGCAGAGCTCTGCTCCTGAAGAGATGTGAAGCAATGCAGAATGACTGGCACTTCACATTTCATCAGATTTCCTGTCTTCAAACACCAGTTTCTGGAGCTATGAGATAATTTCATTTTTTTTCATTTAAATATCAGGCTTTTAGAGGGCTCCAGCACACAGAAAGCTTGAGAACKCAATATTTTCAACTTTCAAGTCTCCAACCAGAAAAAAAATCAKAGTCAAAAAAGGAAATGAAACATAATTTCAAAATGTTTTATTTTAAGCCAACTTTATGGATAAAAACTATTTTAGATGCCAAAATTAAGTAACTATAAATGTTAGAACASAGAGCTTTAAGTCTTTATTCCTGTAACTGTAGGAACACAGTTAGTTAACACTCTTTGTTTGTGGAAGTTGATTTTTCATCTCATGATGTTACTTCAGGGACTAGAGCCAAAAGAGAAACTCAAACCTTGSGACCAAAGCACAAAAACTGTGAATYATTTGGACTGGCAAAGCTTGTGTAGAACATGAAAACAGAGMAGCAACAATTTGTATTTTAACAAATTAAAGGATATTCCATACCAAACAAGGTAGGAAATGCTACCTAGACAGTACCAGCAGTAATTCACAGTGTCTTGAGTACTGTAAAACAGGAGGCTGAAATGGAGTGCTGTCTCGATCACCTCCTGATAACATGAGCAGCTCTTACACCTACTTCCATCATTCTCCCGTGGTCCATTTTGGTTGGTTTTGCTTCTCTCTTCAGCCCCCAAGGAGAAAGCTATCTCCACAAAAGCACTATTCTATCTTCTGTCTTTACAGGCTGAGCCTTCTCCTTTCTTCAGTCATCTCCATTGTGCTGGCCAAATTTTGGATTTCCATGGAATTTTCTATATAGGACTTTGAATTCACTTTGAAAGTTTCAGTTTGTACAAAAAAGTCCTTCAGCTCAGTCTTGCAGGTGTGCCTCTGGGCAACAAAACATAAGATGTTTGTTCTTGCTCCTTTCTGTGAGAGTCTCTTTTGTCAAATATGCAAGGCAATGATTATTCCAGCACTTGCAATTCCTTTCAGCAGCTGATCTGTTACCAGAACTTGCTCAGTATTGGAGCCTGCTTGTCTCCTTCTGTGACCAAGACATTTTCTCCAGTGCAGGTGTAGTTATGAAGACCCTGCAGGGCTGATTATGACATCCTGGTCTGACAGCTGGGCAGACTGCAGTCCTTGCAGAGGAAGACAAATGGTTACATTTCGCACAGATGCTCAGGGATATAGAAAAACTCCTGTATTTTTCCCAGATAATGCTTCAAGGTACCTGTCCCTTCCTCYAGGTCCATGCTGGGCCAGTTGGAGTAAACGCTGGTGCACTGGGTTTTGCAGACCAGAAACCCACTGTGGACAYTGTTGCAGATCATGATAAGAGAAATAGTTGTCTTGTGATTGTTCAATTGACCTGGAGTATAGCACACAATTTGCTATTTTGGGGTTTTATTCCACTTTAGCCAAGCTTGTGCCACAGTGTCCCACATTTATGCACACAAAAAAAGTGGTAGAAAAGGAGTGAGAGTCCTTGCAGATGATTAGCAGGTTCTTGGACTGTTTTGCTGGAAAAAAAAGTACAGGTAGGAAGAACAGTCAGTTCTGAAGTGAAAAACTGAATTATATGAAGCACAAACATTTTGAATCCCTCCCTCACTCATGCATCTATAACTCAATAAACAAATCAGCTCTGTTGGTAGTGTGCAATTTAGTTGTTATTCATGCACCAGGTGCAGGAAGAATGCATTAAAATGCATGCTGACTGGTAGGAACATCATCATGGAAGCTGTACAAAATTGGAATGTATTTGCACAATGCACTAATTTAATCTTTAAGTGTGCTCCACAACATTTCTCTTACTGATTAGCGCTTGATGCAAAATCCTTTGGAGGAAATGCAAAGAACCGTCCTGATCCTGGAGAGTTATTGGATTGGCATCTCTATGTGTAACATCGGTTGACAATTTCACTCGATAGGCTTAGGAAGTTTCATTAATCTYTGTCAGAAAAAGAAACTAAAAGAGCTTCTGGTAATGAGGTCCACCATAGAGGAGATAGCAGTTTATGAAGAGACAACAGATAAAACAGCTTTGGGAATTATTAGACCATTTAAAATATTCTTCCAGGCAGACACACTATTGTGTGTGACTCTCACATACATTAATTAGACAGAGAATTTCCATTCACTTTCCCAAGAAATAGTTATGTTACTATGGTTTTGGCTTCAGCTGCAGAGGTGCCAGATCTTTGTCAGATTAATTTATTTTCACCTGTGAGTGGATCCTGACAGTGTGGTAATGCCATTCTTTAAAACTGGAAGCAGTGTTCTCCACCCGTCCTCTAATCACAGCCATAAAGCACTGCTGCCTCCACAAAAGGGCTTCCAGACTCCTTTTTTTTTATTTTTATTTTAAATTCTTTTTCCTGCACATGAGGAAGAAAGCTGCTTGTTATGACTCCTGCTTYTCACCCAAACTTCACAACACCTGAAACAAGCAGGGAGTGGTCATTTCCACTCTGTGACTGATGTTGCGCTCATCTCAGAAGATTTGAAAGAGGGATATGCAGCTTTCACCTATACTGGATAAATTATAGTTTTGAGAAGTTTTATTACTGGAATGAACCAATCGAACATCATCTTTTAAATGGCATTTTAAAAAATAACTGAGAGAGACATTTTTTTTCTTTAAAGAAACATTTTACTACGTTTTCAGTTTAAGGCAGAAGTTCTTTGAGCAGAAAGGTGCAAAGTGGTGATTTCTTATGGTACAATGGATTAAACAATATTATTCTGTCATCCCAACCCTTTTTGACATGGACTCTAGTGTTTCCCTGAAGATGCATGGCAACATAATTACATATCCTACAGCATCATATCCTATGTCTTTGAGGAGAGCTAGTAATGATAGTTCATTTTAGGATTTGGAGTGRAAAAGAGAGATAAAGGAATGACAGAGCTGTTTGACACCAGAAGTGTCTGTTTTTTTTATAATACCTGTATGAAAGATCCTCAGATTCTGTAAAGTAGTTCTTAAAATTGTATTATTTAGAGATAATACTATTAAGAAAGAAAGTAAAGTGTAGACAGRCTTCAGGTGGTGGTTATCACAAACTGGGCAGTGAAGAATGTATGTGGCTTGCTGTGCAGATCCACCTGTGGAAAGTTTATTTATTTTTTGTTCCTCTTACAGTAATTTATTGCAAAAAATTAATCCTATTAAGCATTTTTATTGTTCAAGAAAAGGGGGCTCCTGCACGAACTTGTCGCTTCAYTGTTAAAGACAAGGGTGTGCAAGAGGTGTAATCTGCAGCATAAARTGGGACCTGCCTGGAGGTTTCTCTGCTGCAGTCAGCCAGGTAAGTTTGTCCTAYAGTGAACAGACACACACAGCTCSAGGCTGTGCACACCACACAACAGAGCAGAGCCCAGCACAGCCCTGGCTTTTGTCCACTCAYACTGCCCATTTTTTGGGTCACTAGCCCTTCTGTGCACAAGGSGCTTCCAATTAGGAGCGCTACATGGAGCCTGCTGGTTCAGCCACTCAGGGTGTTCCTTTGTTTGTACTTTGAAACACTCAGGTCTACGCTGCTCAGTTTATTTACATTTATCTTTGTAAGGCAGAAAAGCAGGGCTCCATGTGCAGCAGGTTAAGATGGGATGGATATTTGTGAACAGGAGACAAAAATCTCATGTTTTGGGTGAAATGCTGCCTTTAAACTAGCCATTATAAGGAACTGCTGAAGGTGCGTGTCCTCTGAGTGAGGACCCAGTCTGTACGTGTGCAGATCCTGAATCCAGAATCCTCTACACCTAGAATGGGGACCTATGTCTTTTCAAAGGATATACAAGGTGCCACTAATTTTGGTATTGGAGGTGCCAAATACTGCATTTGACTGCTAATGGGATCAGAGTGAAACCCGGTGGGATCTCATAGCCTTTTATCCTTTGAATTTAACAGGTTATCAATGGGAGTTTTGTTTCAAGCCGCACTTTGGAACAACTCTATTCTCATCACACAGTGCTCATATAAACCTGATGAACACTCTGAAAGAAAACTTAATTCAGGTCCTGGACTCAACTCCTTCCTCAGTCTTTCTGCAGACTTAGATTATGCTATTGGATGGATACACTTTAGAAACAGGGATTATCTCTAAACTTTCATTAAGGAGTCTTTGCAGTTTTATCTACAGCATCTTGCCCATGTCACTGAGAGTCAGGATATAAAGTAGCTAGATGGGCCAACTTAGTGCAGTCCTGCATATTTTTGTTTTTCCTTGCCATGCATTGTTTTGCTGGCAAATATTTAGCAGAATTCAGTAGAGAACCGATGTCTTTATACTGAGTGTTTAAAGAATATCAGCAACAGTGTGAAAGATACAATACAGCTAGAACACGTATGGGACTGACTTTGCTTTTCTTCTGAAGAGCAACTGTAGGTCTTGAAAAGATAACATCAGTAGTGTTGCTCATAATTTCATGCATTTAGTTTCATGCATAAGTTTGGTTCTTTGAATATGTGTGTAAATCTCAGATTTAAACATTTTTAATTTCTATCATAATATTCTATCATGCAAAAATCTTTGCTCTTYCCCCCTCAAAATGTAAGATTTTGTCATTCCTCCACTTTTGGGGGTGTGAGAAACAAGAAAGCAATGAGAGCTCATCAGAACAATGGGAATGAAAAGGGAACGGTTTAGAACATAAATAGAAAGGTAGCATTAGCTGTAACTTCTGGTAGTACTGTAAGATGGAAACCACAGTGTGCTTCAAAAAAGCTTGTTTTCCTAATTTCAGTTTGGAAAAAGCTTGTTGTTACAGGCTTTTAGAAAAATAAAGCAGTTACAAGCAATTTAAAAAGAACGCAGTATTTTTATATTGTATGTTTCTTCCATATCAGAATTGTAGGGTTTTACAAGCTGGTTGAAGAGAACAATTTACACAATGCTATTCTTCAAATAAAACGAACAGGAATACTTGTCATGGGTAGAGGTTTGGGCAAGCTTTTAGTATGAATAGAGGTAGGCAAAAGAAGCTTATGGGTAATTGGTTAGGTTCCTGTAGCGTTTCAAGTGTTTCTGTCTTTCTTTTTAGCTCTCTTCGTCAATTTAAAGTGGACTCTTTTGCAGTTTTCTCAAATTTATATGTGTTCCAGGAGCTCTAAAGATTTTATCCACATCAGATAAAAATTTCACCTTCTAAGGAGACTGACAAAAATGGCTGTGGAGCAGGAATGGGTTTCAGCAGTTAAACTAGAGGGCTGAGAAACAATTACAGGCTTGGTTTAACTTGATTAGCATGGTTATCAGGGGAAAGTTGTAACAGATGAGGTATTTGGATAATTGACCGGGCTGCAGAGGGAACAGCAAATTAGTCAAACAAAGAACTGGTTAAATCAGATAGAACAAATGAGCTGCATTAGTGGAGATACCTACACAGGATCTAAATTAGGTCTCATTATTTTAGGAATTTTTCTGGCCCTTCTGCTAAATGTTGTTTTAAGATCATACGAAATGGAGCATGTGAACAGTGGGAACCAAAACTTTGTCACTACTTTGAAAGTACTAAAAAGCAGTACTAAAAGAGATATCAGCAAGAGACCAGTAGGGTGTGAAAGGTGGGSAATCATACAGAACAGGATGGTATGAAATTGAGACAGGTAAGAGAGAGACCCACATTCAATTTACAGAAATGGTAAAGACCGTGAACTTGTTTTTCTGAATAACCATGTATGTGAGCTACCAAATGCAAACMAACCCCATTTGACAGTAATTATTAAATAACCCTTAGTAATTATGAAGGTGACTTCACTCTGCAGGCCACACCTGCATGAAACTCTTTATTTCCKGGGGGCTTTTCCCCCTGGTAAACAGTAAATCGTTTGGAGGCAATGGTATTTACAAGAATTTCGATCTATTTTTATAAAGGGTTTAGGCATCTTTGGGGGTTTTGTTTTTGTTTTTTTTGGCTTTTTTTTTTTTTAATAAATCTTTTATACACTGAAGGAAGGATTTTGAGTGCTGAAATGAGTATTATATAGGTCAAAGGCATCATTGTTTTCTACAGATGTAACAGGTTGAATATTTGGAAAAAGACTGCCATGGGCCACATTCTGTAATGTTCAGTGCTGTAGAAACAGCTAATGAATATTTGGAACAATGTWTTGTTCCTAAATACTGTGATCTGATAAATATCTTCCAATGGTGAAGTGTGAAATGTGTTGCTTTTTTACACTAAACACTCTAAAGGATGACATGTGTACATTCCTATTAACACACTGTAGGGCCTACAAATTACTTAAATGGGGCCAGTAACATTGCCACCCAAGGCTTCTGTATGGTAATACAAAATKAACTTAAGCTCTTAATTAGAACTGGCATAAAAATCACACTATGAAGTATCTACCTCTAGCTAATTGATGTTTTTGCATTTCTAGGGCTGAAATCAGGAAAAAAACAGTTTGCACACTGTGAGAATCACAAACTCGCAGTCATATAACATCCACAAGAGCTGATGTTGGCAGGAACAACAGGGGACTGTCTAGTTCACTCCCACATGTGTGTTCTGCCCAGTTTGTTTGTGACAGGCTGRAAGGCTGGAGATTCCATGATCTCTCTGGGCAGCCTGTTTGAGTGCTCAACTYCAACCAGTGCAAAAATGTGTGCTCTTTTACATGTGTGTGTCCTTTAGCTCTTATAATGTCACTGGGCACCACTAAGAACCATCYGCCTCTCTCTCCTTCATTCCCTCTGTTCAGATATTTAAATATGTTCATAATGTCCCCCTGAACCTTCAACCCCCTGGGCTGAACAGTCACAGTGCTCTCATCCTCCTCTTGTACAAAAGCTGCTCTGGTCCTTCAGCTTTCTTTCTGCTCCTTCATGGCTCGTGCTCAGTTTGCTGTCCACCAGGACTCCTGGGTCCTGCTGTCCAGTGCTGCTACCAAATTGGTTTCACACAATGTGTGAAATTCTCCCTCTCCATGGACAGGACTTTGCATTTTCCCTACTTGCCCTACATCAGTTTGTTGTTAGCCCGKTTTTTTGGCTATGAATTGTTAGACAACCATCTGATTTATCAGTCATCCCTGACAGCTTATAATAATGGCATTTCTTACAGATTCAATACTAGCTACTGCATGCATAATGAGTTTCTGTTAATTTGTCTTGCTTGCTCTTTTGGGGCAAGGGGAGGGTAATTTACTGTTTAACACTTATTCAAGTTACTGTTTATTGGGAAAACACATACTTTTTATAACTTTGGGAAATAAAACATAATTTTATTCAAAAAACATAACTGAATTAAAAGTACTAGGATCAAGAGTCAGTCCTAAATTATATTTCTCCTCTAAAACTTTTTTCTTGTCTTTATTTTCTTAAGTTTTCTTTTAGACTTTTAACGAATTGCAAGGTAATTTTGCTTTTGCCTGAGCATGTCTTTTTCCTGTTTACTTACCTTCTTTAACAAAAAAAAAACAAACCATATTTCATTTACAGAGCCTGAAACTAAGAGAAATTGTCTCCCATTGACATGTCCTATGACTTAGTGATATCAACAGAATTTTTTCTCCTGTACTGGAGCTTTGCCTAATGCAGGAGAGAGCAAGTCCAGCAGTGTGAGGGACCATTCAGTCCCTCAACCTTATTCCATGTRTCAGCTAAGACAGTGTAAGAAACCACACTTAGAGGTTTGTTGACAGCCAGAGAGTGCTGCACAGGAAGCATTCTGGTTGTGAAGGTTAATGACTATGTAGTTATCTCAAGAACTTATCTCAGGTAGTTATTTCTATTCCAAATGACCATCACTTGGCTAGATGTCTATGAAGCCATAAGGAGATCCCAAATTCAGCTGAAATCATCCAAGGATGCCCTTTGTTAATTCCATTACACCCGTAATCAAAGACTGTTTTTAATCCACTGTGTCATGCAGACTACTGAGATACTTCGAGACATTTTCATGACCTTACTTCTTCATTTGAGTGCTGATCTTGTAAATAATATTAGCTGTATCTATATTCATGTGTCTGGATTTGTAGGGGGGCATTCCTGGAACAGTTTGCAGGGACTGATAGACTACAATCCATGTTCCTGTTTAGCTGAGCACTGCCCCAAACAGGATCTTTTGGTGAACATTTGCCAAAGGCACTTGGCATCAACTGTGGAAAAGAAGACATTTTGCTAAGTGTCAGCTCATGCCATGCTGCTGGAGATGCCTGGGATATTCCTGGTCTAACTTACTAGGATGTGTGCAGTTTTTGGACCTGATCTGAACACTGAGCAGTCTCACTATATCCATTACACCTACCTGTATACATAACGGTGAAGCCTCCAGCAGATATTTTCCAGCTTAGAGCTACAGCGTGGGTGACTGAAGTAATGCCATTTATTATTCTCTAATGAGCATAAAGCTCATTATCTTTTAGCCTCTAACACGTTTTCAGGAAGCTTTTAATTTAACCAATATGCCAGTGTTCTGAGGGCTCTTCTTTTCCTGACATTGGGATGCAAAGGAAAGACAGRGTCTACTGTGTTTAACTCAGCTTTTAATCACAGGCCAGAAAGCTGTAAGAATYCTTCAAATATTTATCACTGCTAATTCACTGAGGATTCTCTAGCTTCTTTTCCTGTCACATAGTGCCTCCAATTTTTGTCCCAGTAAAAGCTTTGACATTTGAAAAACAAACAGCAGGAGGATCCCTTTTGTGGAGTCAGATGTAAAGGTAATGTCTCTCTCTTGTTCTCTGACTTTAGTTTGATCCTKGAAAATTTCTTCTCTCTGAATGCCTGTACAGCTGCTGCTGGTAAGATCTTGTGCTGGATATCTCTGCCSCACTCTGCTTTTCTTGCCTGAAATAGGAGAGGATAGGCTCTGCTCCCTGAAGTGGATGTGAGCAGAYTAGAGGAATGGAATGAAATTAGTCACCTCCTAAAGGCTGTAGACCTCCCTGAATGAAATGCAATTGCACACCCTTCACAGCCTGCTGATAAAAGTGATGCCTGTCTACCTRAACTCACTGCAGCAGGTTTGCCTTGACCTCCAAGATACCCTCATTGCTGCTCCACAGCCTGCACCGACAGAATTCCTTGGTACCTGAGTGCCTCTCTCTGTTTCATTTCCTGCATGCAACTTCTGACAACTCTCTACTTCCTAACATTCTTCCAAACATTCTTTTCACCCTCCATCCTGCCTGTCCGATTCTGCCCACACAACAGCCTACTACAAGGCACATGTCCTGATCTGGCACTTCAYATTTCAGCATTGACTTTTGGCATGTGCTATTTCCTTGGCATGTTTCACATGTCTTGTGAACCATTTCAAAGCTCGTATGCCTCAAGCTTTGGTGGACATAAACACCACATTAAATTGTGATCTCTGCCTTTAAATGTGTTCTGTGCCACCTAACATGCTTTCTTGATTGATGCTATAATTTGAAAGAATGAGGAAGGAATTTCAATCTCCCCTGCAGATTTTCCCCTACATTTACATTATCGTTTATGATGCACAAATTGCCAAAATGGACAGTTTAAAACAATGAAAGAAACAACAGAAAAGTGTCATAAAACATGTAGAAAAGGGGCAGATTAGGATACTGGTCACCAGCAAATATTTTTAAGTGACTAAGAGTTACTTTATTTTAGTTCAATTGTTCAGCTGCTCTTGCAAAGACTGAGGGGTTTTATGCAATGTTCTTCCTTTTGCCAGCAGCTCAGACACACAGCACCATTATCTGACAATGTTTGCATTTGGGATTTTATACTTTTCAGCTTGGGAATATACTTTAGGAATACTTGCCACATCATTCTATTCTTGCCTTGTGGAAGTCTYTCCCAGACTTTGGAAAGGAACTTAAGATTTCTGTTGTGTGGGTCACTCTTCTGTGACAAGCTGGTGGGTGTGAGTTGAATTCAAACAAGGCAATGGTTTATGGAATGACCCAAAGCAGAGCACAACACCATCCCACRCCACACAAAGACAGCTGCTTCTTGTCAAGAGAGGAAAATCAGTATGGAAAAGAAATGAGACATCAGTCTGTGGGTTACAGTGACATCCTTTTGTCTCTGCATGAATGCAGTAAAGGCACCTGTCACTCTTTCTTCCTCCTCTGATCATCTCATTAACCGGTTCTCCCCCGAAAGAAACTGTGCTCTTCAGGCAGGTTTGGAGATYGGACATTCTCATGGCACAGACTACTAATGCCACCAAGAAACCTTTCTTAGGTTTGGACATCTGCCTCACCATTTTGGAGTTTATAATATAGAAAGATCGTTTCCAATTTTATTCCATTTATCAGGATATGAGAGTTTCAATTTGGTTGTCAGAAACGTAAATGGATTGAGAATCATTTTTAAAGTCAAAAATTATTACAATCCCACACCTTTGTGAGAGAAAAGAATCAGGATACTTGAGGGAAATGGATTTGTTAGGATGGGAGAAAGACATCTTTGCTGGTGATTCACACGATAATGATGTCTGACTCTTTTATTCTGAGCAGGAGCTACAAAGAGATGATTTTTCTTCCTATTGAAGAGATTCARTGAGGACATACCAGCACAGCTAGGACTTATTTTCTCTTTGTCTGTGTTCCCTCAGACACAATTTTCTAGGTTTCACATTTTGCGAATAAACTTTTCCTGTGAGTGAAGACAGTACCTACTCAAGRGGTGAAGTACTGAGGAGAAAATACAGCCATGTTACGGGATCCTGTGTTGGATAGCGCTGTAAAAGAAYGGGATTTCCAAGCTACTTAAAGAACAGCAAACCAAATACAATTTTATTTGCATGGCTTGAAAACTGGCTGACTTATAGCAATATTATTCTATTCAGTCATTATAATCTTGTAATMTTGGGTGGGTAAGAAGGACAGCTCTCAGACAGGCCACGATGCTGGAAATGCTGTAAATCTGCCCACTTTTTCAGGTCATAGCATGCAGTCAGAACAGAACTCAAAGTGGATGATGTTCTTGGAAATGAGGAGAAGAGGCCCTTCTATTCTCTAAACCAGAAACTTTCCAAGACTCATTGTTGCAGTCAGCCTGAAAGGTCTTCTGTGTGAAGTGTCTTATAGCCAGCGAAAACTAGCATTTTTTATAGTTAATCTTCTGGTAATTAATCATATTTGCTATTTTCCCCATTAAATCCGGTGTCATTTGAACGAGCACAATACAGCTTTTCAAAAACTACTAACTCCTACTTTTCCATTAAATGAATATCGGACAGGTGGGATTATAGCACTGAAGAAATAATAAAGAAAAGATATTTAAGACTGGCACTGGAGCTCCAGGCTGAAGGGGGTAAGCCTGATAKAGCAACGTACCTGATGCTGCTCTGGGGTTATTATCTGTAACTAAGTAATTACTATTTTGATTGATGTGTTCACATACTTCCAGGTAAACTCAAATGTTWAAACGTTAAAGTTGTCAATTAGAGTAACTATTAGGCATAACAGCCAGAGTCAAATACCATGATGGCAACAATGGTTTTGTGATGGAGCACTATTGTCTCCTCTCATCTCTCTTTGTGTRGACTGTTCAAAGAGTGAGAACTGTCTCTTCCTCACATTTACCAATGTGCTCCAGGTGGGGTCTCTGAAGGAATAAAGTAGTATCAGGGAACTTGTTCAAAATTTGTTTATGAAGAAAACAAGCTTCAGAGGGACAAGGGCTGTTCAGACTCAATTCCTTCCCAGTGGCTTTTCCATAATTCAAATGACATAAGCTAGATCAGTATATGTACAATGAGCTTTTCAGTCTCTTCTGTCAGGGAWCTTGCCTCTTCYRCAAGGGGGATAACGACAGTTTTAAKTCTAATGGCTTTTGCAGGGGATTTTCTTTAAAATGTCCAAGCAAATCCGACAAAATCAGAACATAATAAACCCCACTTACTCCAGGTAGRGAATAAACTAGTCTTTGACCCTTCTTTTTTTGACTCTCTGGAAAGAGTACAAAAAGATCTGGGCTATTTCATCTGATATCCTGGCAGTTGTGACAGAGTGTAAAATTTGACTGCATCAGGAAAAGAAAGTCTGGTTTTCCACATGGCTGAAAGTTTTGCTCTTCAAGCAGCTGAGCCTAGAAGGCAAAAGCAAACCAGAAAATAAAATTGTGAAACAGATCTGCTTGAAACATCACAATGTTTGTTCCTACTCATTAGAGCAGTGAAAGCTTCAACAAATCTTTTACAAACTCAAGTCAGAGCATAATGAAATGCCATAGAACTCTRCAGGTCTAAGATCGGCTTTTCCAGAACAGTAGAATCCCCCAGAGAGAATCTATATTTGGGAAGCAAAAAAACAGAGATAAATGGCTTCTACTCCTTCTTTCAGTCTCTATAAAAGTTCCTCTGAATACCTAGCTTTCAGTCCAGCATCTAAATGACACATCAAGGAAAAGAATGAAACATTCCAAACTGACRGGTTTTTTCCTCACTGAAGAACAACCAGTTTTCCTCTGTTGGACATTAGCTGTAATAATTTGCCTTTTAAAAAAATAGTMGTGCAAAAGAAGTGAAGAGTCGATCTCCTGATAGGGTTCTTTTTTTTCAGGGTATTATATGATTAGAGGTCTGCATGAGAAGCAGAGGGACTCATATGTCTTTAACAGAGGAAGACAAACTTTCTTGCACAATGTAGTCTACGTGCTTGGGTTCCATTTCAAAAGGAGATGACACCATTGCTGTGGAGCTAAGATTTGGAACTTCAGTTTACTGCAGCTTCTTGGTTTCTTGGGTATCCTAGCAAGAAAGCAGAACAACGTGCTTTTGGGTMCAAGGGTAGCCTTGTGTTGTGAAKTAAAAGCAAAGAGTACTGGGCCTGTTTGTACACAGATGGACTTCGTTGTGACTTTGGCAAGGACCCTTTGGCCTGTAGCTGATGGGTTTGTATTACATGGGCTTGCATCACTGAACTAACAACAATAGGTGTTCTCCTTTCTGCTTTATGATTGTCAGTAAACAATCTTTCCCCTCAGAGCAGAGTCTGAAAGACCACAATATCGCAGGCCATTTCCTGTTSGACTGTGAATGTCTGCAAAGTCGGAGACTTGGCAACCTGCCTGGGTAGCCCATTCCACTCTTTGATCAGCCTTGGAATATATTTATTTTTTCTTGTGCTTTAATGAAATTTCTCGTGTTCCAGTTTGTGCCCATTACCTCTGATTCTGTCACTGGGTAACGCTAAGAATTTTCAGGCTTCCTCTTCTGATTCCATTCAACTACTTATACACACKGACAATGCTCTCCTGAGCCTTCATTTCTCKGGGCTGAACAGTCAAAAYTCTCTCATCMTCTTCTTGTACAAATGATGCTCCAATCCCTTCACTGAACTTTCTTCAGAAAGCCTGTCTCTGTTGTACTGGAGAATGAGAAACTGAACCCCACATTCCAGCCATGGCTTCAATGGTGCTGAGGGAAAAAAGGGAAGGATCACATCCCTTGCCTTGCTGACAGTTCTGTTCCTTGCTCTGTCCAGCCTGCCAGTGGCCTGAGGGTGCCTTGCTGGTTCAAGTTCARCTTGATGTCCACCAGGATGTCCAGGTCCTTCTCTGCAGTGGTGTTATCCAGCAGCTCCCACATTCACATCCCTGATCCATTCTTTCTTCTTCATAAATGTCAGACTCTATGAAGCACCCWCCCTTGTTCATTCTTCAGTTATTCAAATTACAAAGTTATTATTAATAACCTTCAGAATACTCCTAGACTCTTGCTCATAGTTAGAATAGGCAACTATACTCTCTGTGGTAGCTGCCTATTTACTCTTTAAAAGAAAGAAGATAACAGGTTAGATACTGCTATTTGTGTTTGCRTCACTGTTAAAAATTAGCAACTTCTATAAAGCAAAATTATTTTTTTCCCAGAAAGAGACAAAGCCCATACTGATAAGTCCTCTTTCTTGAATTTATATTACTTCCTATATTTGCTATCTTGGAATCTGATAAAAAAGACATTGTCTAAGTTATTAACCATCTTTCATGTTATTTAGAATGAATGCTCCATTTTTAGTCACAATTGTTTTGCATTTCAAAGACCGTTTTTATGAAAATTAGAAAATAAATTCTCGGAATCTCTTATGCTTTCTCTTTTCAAAGTGCTTTTCTGCATGACAAGGTCACACCCACAGCGCTGTATCAAACTCCTAATTATGGCCTTGATTTAATTCCTCTACAGAAGAACAGGGTTATCTGTCATGAATAATTTCAGAGCCTTGAGAYAGACAAACTCCAACAATGCCTGTAGAGACGCTCAGTCCTTTGTGCAACTCACCAAGCATCAGGAAATATCCCACATAATATGCTACCCATTACTAGTTGTGCAGTTTTGGRCCAAAAGATGGTCTCTGCTCCTGAGACCTGCCAGCCAAAGTTGCAAGGATACACTACTATAGTGTCCACCTCTGTACATTTGAGAGAGTAACCTAACTAATACCAGGACTGTTTTGGTTTACTGAATTTGTCTGTGATTTCTGGTAGAGATGGGGAATCATAAAAGAATTATGCTGTTGTGTTTTCCACCTCGAATGCAGTTGTGTATGAAATATGTTCATGCATAATTTTCCTGCTTGTATTTACCCACCTGAGCCTGCATATAAAGCTTAGGCTGCAGGATCTCCTGCTACTCTAGTAACCGTTTTTCTTTGACACAGATCATGCACTGAGAGGATTTCCTGCCGTGATCCGAGATGAATTGCAGGAGAACTAGTGGGAAAGTGCAGGTATTGTTTTCATCAACTCTCTTCAAGGTATTCCTCCTAACTAGGTGAAATTTCTACCCTCCTTATATACAGCTCAGTCTTGCCCTCCTTCACTTTTTTCCTCCATATACAGCATGATCTAGACAGAGACTTAAGCAATATAGTCATATRTGGGGTAGCACATAATTCATAAAGATTATTAGCACATGACATATTTTAATATTTAAATAACCYTGAATGAGGCAAAAGTTTGGTTTTGTCCATAGTATCCTCCAAAGTTCTGGTCATGCAATTTCTTTTAGCTCTGCTCAGSTCTTCAGAGACAAAAAGAAAACCATTCTGTCTCCACCAGCCCATGTCCTCCCCAGCCATCTYGTATTTTCTCCACGTCAGTAATGTGTATTTCTGCCTTCAAAGATACCATGGCAGATACAGTGCAGGGTRTAAATAATAAGACTTAGCCCTTGCCTGGGCCTTCATCCCACATTGGGGGGTGTCCTGGTTTTACTCAGACAGAGTAAAACATCAGAATGTTTTGGTGGTGGAAGGGATGGGAACCAAGAAACCACAAAGATGGCTCCCGTGAGGAAGTTCTAGAAGCTTTCTCCTTCTCCGGCAAAAGGAGCCCTACCCCCTGTCTTTCAAAACCAATCCATTGTGGCTCTGAGGTTGATGGACAGGCTTCTCATCAGGCCTGGGCCAATTACACAGGTTGGTTACACCTCTGTGATGACGAATGGTCTTGTGCTTAAGAAGAATTCAAAACAAGATAGAGGCAGCCGCCATTAGTTTTAGGTTGTTACTGTCATCCCCTGCACTGGGGGAGGACAGAGGAGGACGGTGAGGAGATGTGAGAAAAAAAAATGGAGACACAAGATCATAGTAAGAAGAAGACAGGTGCTGTTGTTTTCTTGTTTTGTTTTTTTTTGCTGTGGTACTTGAACATGGAGAAAACAAGCTGTTCTTGAAATGGCTTTCCCATTTCTTCAATGGGAGACCTGTATAGAAAAGAGAGGCCCTGCACCTGAGATAAAAAACCTGGCCTTGGAGGACTGGACTGACCATAAGCCAAAATGGGGGAAGAGGTGGCCCCCCCACATCTGAAGTGAGTTGATGCTTAGAAGAAATTGTGTTCTGCCAGGAGATTTGAGAGAGTGGYCTTACGCYGCTTAAATGATGCAGTTGGCCTTGAAGGACTGTTTTCCTTTCTCCCAYGAGGTAAAGAAAAGAATTCCATGCCACCAGCAGTTATACACTGATTRTTTCTTGGGAAAAGAACTTCCACAGCTTGGAGATGTAAGRACTCTTCTCCTATGGTGTTGGAGAATAATGGTAATGAGTAGTCTGATCTATGTTAAGCTTTCATCCCTGCCCCTTTGCGGGAAGGCATGGAGGGGTGGGGAGGGGCAASCTGGGAGAGACAGGTTCGCAGAGAGAATAACAGGTGCCTTAAAATGTCCATTTTTATTTCTTCTCCTTGTAAATTTTTYCCTATCTCTGTTCCYYTCCCCGGTGYRGTAGTATTCTTAGYAGTTTTTAGTAATAAATCTGTTTTGCAACTTAAGTTATTCAGCCTGTCTGACCATTTCTGGAGCATRCACGTATCTTTCTTTCAATTATGTTATCTTATCTAAAAGCCATAAATTTTRGTGTTAATTGGGTTTTTTTGCTCCTTACAGAAGGCATCCCTTCTGCCTTCTCCAGTGGTGGGGGAGGGACGTCGTGGGTGCTTTGGCTTTCGACCAAGTTCAAACTGTGACAGGGGGTTTCAGCACTGAGCGGTCACACCTCATAACCAACCTGAAATGTTACATTTGGGCCTTCTCCCAACTCCACTGTAACAGGCTGAATGTTAACAAACCAAGAAGCACTTTCAATGAACCATTCTTCCCTCTGTTGGAAAAGTTGTTCATAATTACTGCCATTTCTTAAGTTAACTGCAACAGTGCTCTGACGGGAGGTGTTCTTTCATCTGGCATTAGCAAAAGGAAATGACTTTACATCTACATTAATTACATATACATTAAACTCATGACAAAGCAAATCATAAAGATAAAGCACTATCATCAAGTGTCTGCTTCCACTGCTTCTGCATTTCTTTCCTGTCCTTCAGTTTGACCAGCTGGTCTCAACTCATCCGTGGTGATCTCTTGCCTTCCTTTCCTGGTTTCTTACATCTGGAGATCAAGGATGTAACCCCTTCCAGCCTTWGCAAGATGGAAGCAGCTTAAAAAATTGGAAGAAAAGGACATTCATGTAAGCTATGAGAAAAGCACTTTTCCAAAATGTGTGTTGTTTTTGTAGTTAGAGTCACTCAACACAGACACATCTCAAAATTGCTTAATCTGCTTTTCTCCTTTATTAGTCATCCTTAGAGAARCAGCTTTGGTGCTGGTGCTCTCCTCTTAACACTTAGACTGATAATCATAGTTAGTCTGCAACTGTTCAGAGTATACAAATAACCAGCAGTGTGAAAGACAAAGTGTGTGTAAGGAAGTGCCACGTGAGCAGATGTCATGACATCCAGAATGCAAGGTAAATAAAGGGGCACCAGAATAGAGCACATCTGTCCATCTGACTGTCTATGTCTAAATTTCTAAGGCAACCAAAGAGCAACTGCTGATTGGAAATTAGATTTGTAGGTCAAGMAAGAAAGCTGCTTTAAGACCTGACTAAATTATTTTCTGTCAGTTGAATTAGATGAAACTCTTAAACCAAATCAAGTGATGCTGAAGAGAGACAGCAACATTTGAAGAGGCCGGAGGCCACAGTGAATGTYTTGTAAGTTGTGAGAGTGTCTCAGATAATAATGAAAATAATCAAAGGCTTCTCAGCTAGAATAACTTTCTCCTCCGGGAGAAACACTACTGACAGAACTAATGGGCTTTAGAAAAGCAAACACGAGCTGGGATAGTATATTTAAAGCAACTGCTGGTGGAAAACAATATAATTAGAACTATGTGTTTGCTTTACAGTCACAAATTGTTGCAATTTGCTTTGCTCTCTGGTTTCCTAGGAGGTAAAAGGAAGAGGAGCAGGAATAAATCTCCCCCTGGRCCATGGTATTTTAGCCAAGCCAGTCTTGATCAGACTTTACTCATTACAGAGAAGCTACCTTACCCTGGACATTAGAAGGATGTATGATACCTGTTCTTTATTTATAAAAAAGATACTGGGATTCCTTATAATTTAATTTTAACCCCTCCCTCCCTTTGTTTGTCTTTTATTTCCTCCACATTTTCTTATGCCTAATCCCCAGCCAGTACAAATGCTCATATGGATATAAATGTAAGCATCTATTTAAACTCAATAACTCAATTAATTCTCCTTGGAAAAAATTAGCTCACACATTAGCATCTGTCCTAATCTGAAGAGTTGTCAGTGGATCCCTTTGCACCATCCCTTCTCCTCTCCTCAGAATGATATCTCCTCCTTATGTCAGAGTGTGTTGGTTTTGTTTGAGGTGGAGTTAATTTTCYCACAGCAGCCCTCACAGTGCTGGGCACTGCATTRGCAGCTGGAATGGTGYTGGTAACACAGCAGCGCCTCGGCTGCTGCTGACATGGCTGGGACAGCCAACCCAAAYTGACCAGAGGGGGATTCCACACCGTAGGGTGTCTGTCCAGGTACAGAACCAAGGAGAAGGAGGAGGAAGGTGGGTTGTCCATTGCCGATGGTGTTTGCCTTTTGGAGCATCTACTATGTATACTGAAGCCCTGCTTCCCAGGAAGTGGCCTCCTSGTAGGAAGTAGAAAATACAATTTTTTTTTATTTTTGCTATGTTTTAGGTTGGTTTATTTTTTTTTCTTTCTTCTGTGCTTGAATGGACAAAACAATTTATTTAGCTTTATTTGTGCTTTTACAGTGCTGTGCTCTGTGTTGGTGGGTAGCGTGTACRCCACACGGAGTGAATGTTTCTACAGCCTGGGAGGAGGTTGCCTACTGAAGACTATTCCTGATGCTTTTTTGTAATCAGCAGAATGWACACAGAGGGATCTTTTTCCATGGGTTGTGGGAAATGTCCATGAAAGTGAAAATATTTGTTGCTCATGGCAGGAATTAGCCCCAGACAAAACGCAAGGGAAGGTTCTTCCTGATGCAACGCCTGTAATACCACATTTTTAAACATCCAGTTTCCACCTTTACATTTACTCAAAAGTGTCCTTTTAAAAAGGTGTCCAGTGAGTAGCACAGAATCTGTTGGGACACAATGACTGGCTGAAGCTGTCAGGACATAATCAGAATCAGTACACAGGGGCAGCAATAGCCAGCAGAAGCCTTATGTCTTTGGGAAAGGCAGTAAAATATGCTGTCATTTTTATAAAGTACAGGAGAATAGAAAGAAGTTACACTCCTAAAAACAATGGGAGCACACTCACACCTGTGTGATAAATGACCAAGTATTTATGAAGTACCAATTCATTAGTTGAATGAACCTACCACTAAAGTAAAAGCAAACCTCGAAATAGGAAAGTTTATTGTTTCAGCAATATCAATGGTGCAAGACCCCAGGCCCCAGCCCCCAGAATGGTTTATCCATGGAGAATATATTTGAAATTATACAAGGAAAAAGGGTTTCATTCATTAAAGAAACCAAAATAATAAAAAATTWAATTGGAAGCTTGATCTCCCCAGACAGCATCTTCACCAAAAGATGCTTAGAACATTAAATGGATTGATTCAACTTCTCTGTGATTTTTGCCTCAAGGTGATGGATTTTATTAACACACAAGAAATTTGAAGTATTGGGTTATTCTTTGCATATTTCAGAAATTTCGAGCTATATTACAAATGCACAACATACACAAGTTTCCATTTCCTGCATGCTTTAGGAGTAGAAAAGGCATGGGATAAAATCTGTAATGTGCCCTTCATTAAAAAAATGAAGCAGGGGAAGAGGAAGCTTCTGATGGTAAGAAGCTTACAAGAAGGAACAGCTCTCCTCAAGATTCTTAGTTTCATTTTCCCACTGAAGCTCTTGTACTCTGCTCTCCGAGTTGAGTACAACACAGGAATAAGCACATTGTGACTCCTTTCATCCTCCGATGTGTCCATCACAGCAACTGTGAAAGATGTTTTGAAAGACTTGAGCGCTGCATATTTCATTCAGTTTCAGTTTCTCAGGAACATCTGCCTTTAACCTCATAATTTGTCAGTCTGTGATATGTGACTTGTAGGTCAGGTTTCATCCCTGAACAGGATGTCTATCCCAGCCCCACTATCAATTCACATGGAATAGGATCACAGTGTGTGTTGGGTTGGAAGGCACCTTGAAAGATCACCAGAGGCTGGAAGTCTGTAGCTCTGCTAAACAACACTAACCAGGGAAAAATATAATTTAAAAGCCAGAATTTAGTTTGTGGTTCAGTTTTCTYTACTATGAGAGGGGAAAAAATTCTGCCACATTTCATGTAAACCTCTTCTGGTAAGATTAATGTTGTCCCCTTGCTATCTAAGATTCTGAAGAGACTAAAATGTGAAGAACTGTGACACTGCTTACATCAGTAGAACATTTGCTGCCTTGASAGACGTGACACTGTGGCTGGACTGGAGCTGCAATCAACAAAATGGAGGCGAGACAAGCAGAGTTAAAGGCAAGTACAGGCAAACGCACAGCAAGATTTTTCTACCTATAGATTGTGTTAGTTCAGGAAGGCCAGAAATGACATAGAAGTCTGKTTTTGTACAGTGCTTGATAATTACTGTAACCATATGGCCCCAATGAGGAACCCATCAAAAATAAATATTATAATCTGCAATCATCGCTTTCCCTTGCTCAACTGCTAAAACATCTGTGTTAGATTAATTACTTTTTCTGCCTGACTGTGGATGCTAGAAAGCAGTCAAAAGATACTCATAATTTTACCTGAAAAACTACTTTATTTGTCAGCAGATAAACTGAGTAGATCATTAAGCATAAATGTGCATAATTTCACTGACTTAAGAGTGGTATCTGAGTTGTTTCAGTGAGCTGAGACACCGGCCTATTCAGCCACATGAGGAATCCAAAGGTGTGAGAGCCTGGAGATCCTGTTCAATAGTGAGAAGATGCCGTGGGTAGCCAGAATTGCTGCCAAAATGGTGAAAACAGTGTCTGCAGTYATACAAGAACTGAAAATTTTGTCTAACAGCTCAGGCATCACCTGATTTTGATGTTTACAGGGTTATTTCATATTGGTTCAGCTGTGGCAGAATACTTCATTTGTTTGTATATCTTCTCGAATCGTGTAGATTGGATGAGATAAATGGCTATTTAAAGCCTCTTTACTGAAGCTCAAGTTGAAAGGTTTTCTCTCATATTGGAATGSGTTAACAGACTAATGATTGTGACGCAGCTCACATGGGGAAAGAATGAGGCCTCTATATACCCAGTTTGTGTGTCTGGATCTCAGTTCCCCATGGCTGTTTCYCACAAAGATAAAGGTGTGTCACACCTGTGTTGCTCTCTGAAATATTTTGAATGACCCAGTAAGACATAGAGTGGTGGAAACATTTATGTAAAGCAGTGCTGTGATGCCTGAATTRGAAGGACCCTTGACCTCATTTTAATATTCTTGCTCACCCTTAGAGATAGATCTGTGACAAGAAAATGTGATATATTTGTCTAAATTAATAAAACTGGCAATTAGGAACTGAAGGTGACCTGTGCAGATAAAGTGACTGCATAAACCAGGTGACATTAGCTGACTGCTAAGCCAGGCTCAGCAAGTTGGCATTTTCACATTCAAGATACAGCCTTTAAAAAAAATCATGCCTTAAACCAGAAAGCTCGAGAGAAAAGGACTTGGAAGAAACAATGCAATGTGTAACAAAAGAAGTCTACATTTCATTGCCACACTTTTTTCAGATGGAGTAGACTGTGTGTTATTCAGCTGTGGCCAGTTCTCAGACCCATGGCAAACATGAGAGTCTGGTATTTGGGGATGTATTTGTCCGCAGACTGAACAGAAATTGCACCTTGGAAGTAATGGAGCTGCTTTCTAGCCTGCCAGTGGATCAARGAAAGCCTATTGGGATATGTAATCTCTGCAATCTCTTTAGCTGCATTGAGCAGTTTGGAAATCTTGAGGAACCCAGAAGATTTCTCAACAGTTGCACAGGCAGTGGGAGAGCACACAGCAGTGGGAGTAAAGGACAGACCTTGCAATTATTCCAGCAGATGCTCTTTTACAGTCTCCAGCCCATGACCATGTGTTGTGGGTTAAGGTTACTCCTTTTGTTTCCTTTCTTGGGGAATTTTTCTTTCCCATTTTGTTGCAGGGATACRCTGATTGCCAGGTCATCCTTTTGATAGCTGGGTGATTGGGGCAGACAAAAGAACCTACACTCCACCCGAAGAGTGTCCCTGGGCATTGCTCCTGCCTGGCAGTTTTTTTTTTTCCCTCTCTTTGGACAGAGGGAAGTTCTGGTCGGAGTTTTTGGGCTCGGAGAGGGTGTGTCTGTGTGTGTTGGGCAGGGGGTAGCATTACTTCCTGCCCTGCTTGGCTCAGGGGAGGACAGTGGACCTGCTGCTGCAGAGCCCGGCATCTCTGCTCATTGGGTTCCTGTTTGCTGCACTATGATCTTCTGCTCCTGTGCCTTGCCRGGGACCCCTAGGATTCCAGCTGCAGTGGTTGAGTTCTGCTCCATCCTGTCTACAGCCGCGGGATTCTGCTCGTCTCTTTGCTCATCCTGCTGTTCTGGRGTTTCTTGCTGTCCAGAGGAACACCGAGATCGGTGTTTCYGCTGTGAGTTTTGCAGAGAAACTTTTCTCCATCCACCTCTGCCATTTTTGTGTCCACCATTGGCGATGCRGGAGATCTGATCCAGCCGGGACCCCCGGCACAGCGCCCCCTGCAGCCGCCAGAGAATCATCACTGCACCTGCCCTGCCCAGCTGGGAGCCAACAGCGCCCCTGCCGACTGGGACTGTAACTGCACCAAAGAGGAGGGTGTGTCTCTGTAAGGCTGTCACTGAGTTTGGGACTGGGCTGGTTGTTGGTATTGTTATTGTTACTTGTTTCACCTTGTTATACATTTTAGTAAAAACTGTTATTCTCTTTTACCCATATTGTTGCCCGAAAAGCCGTGATTTTTTTCAAAGCTATAATAATTCGGAGGAAGGGGAGTCATATCCACCATTCCAAGGGGGGTCCCTGCCTTCATTAGCAAACACCTGTCWTTCAAACCAAGACACCATGTCACAGTCTTCCAGCATTTCTCAGAACTTTTCTAAGACTCACGCAGCATATAGTGCACAGAGAATAGGTTGTTCAGAAATTAACATCTTTCTAAAGGCAAAATGCAGGAATTTTATGGAGAGGACTCTGTGGGGAGGCCTGTGGAAAAGTTTTAATTGCAGTAAAGCCCATCCTTTGTGTGGTAGATACCAGGAAGGCTGATGTCCTTCATGGGCTGCACCAAATCCAGAGAGAACCTAATGCCTAAAGCACCAGGCAGCAATCCAGAGGACATAAACTCTACTTTTCATTTGATTAAACATGTGGGTCATGAGGTTATCTCTTCATTTCACTAGTCAGTGGTGGTGTTTCTGCACTTCCTTAGTGTACACAACAGTGTGGCAGTGCATGCATCCAGACTGCTGAGCCCATGACTTTTAACATTGCGCTAGGGTCATGATACTAACCTGTTGTTCCTCCTTGTGAACTCCTTTGAGAGTTAAATAGTTTTTCTCTTTTTACCTGAAAGAAATTCATATGAAGGAGGGTGTTGATCTCTTTTCCTGGGTAGGAAATTATAGGTGAAAGGAAAAACCTCAAATTCCGCATGGGGAGATTTAGATTGGATATTGGGAAATATTTCACCACTGAAAGGTTTGTCAAGYATTGGAACAGGCTGCACAGAGGAGTGCTTGGGTTGTCATCCCTGGAGGGATTTACAGGCTGTATAGATACAGCACTAAGGGACATAGCAGTGTTGGGTTGTTTGACAGTTTGACTRGATGATCCTAGTGATCTTTTCCAAATGATCTTAAATGATTCTGTGATTCTGTGATGACTCATTTGCACCATCTCAGACTGCTGGCATTTTTTCAAGAGCATGGTAAGTGTGTCTGCCTCCAAAATTCTCCTGTTTTCTAGACAAGGGGTGGAACTGAATCCAGGGTACAGCCTAAGGAAACAGCTTTTCTCATGCAGACATGGAGTACAGCTTTAAATGTTGGTATCTGAWTTCAATGTAGTGCTTGAGCTGATGGCATTTTCAGCCTGTCTGTATTTCTTCTTGCTCTGATGCATTGAATTCTAGGGAAAATCTGGGAGGGAGAGAGTACTGAAAGCAGTTGAATGAACCTGACAATTAAGGTCAATTTACAAAAACYTCTTGAGGAGCTATGACAGAAGAGCTTTTTGTACCAAGCCCTTGGAAATGTATCATTTCCAATGACAAAGCTAAAGGGACAAAAGAAGAAGCTGGGAAAAGACTGGAAGGCACAGCTGTGACATCTGTGTGTGTGCACAGATTAGCACTTTGCACCACAACACTTTTGGAATGGTATTCATCACCTAACCCCTCTTCATGGCTGGACTCAACAATCTTAAGGGTCTCTTCCAATCTAAAATGTTCTATGATTCATTTGTGTTCACTCAAAAGCCACTCCATCCATCCATCTCTTGCTGCAAGTAGGTTGATTGCTCAATTGAAAGCTTATCCCATTCACTAGGAAARCAGAACAGGTTTTACTTTCAGTTAGCTGGAACTGACCATGAGAAATAAAATGAGACGAAGTACTGAATATAGAAAAGTGAGATCATGAATGACTTTATTAATTCAAAACCCCATCCACAGATAGCACTGAAYGTAAACTTGCAATTTATCATCATTCCCCATCTACCCCCAGCCTGTTATTTCCTGTTTGAACAGTTTTTTAAATTTTCAGCTTTTTTTCAAAATAATCTGTATCTCTGTTGTCATTGCCTGTCTTAGCTCTTACTCTTTTTTTGCACAGTTCAGGTCTAGAGCAAGTCTTCACTTCAGCCTGCCATGAACTATGCAGTATTATTAGTATACTGTGTCTGTGGTGATGGGTAGGCTTCTCAGGTACTGTCTGGTACATACCTGAAGGTGGGTAGCTGACCCTGACTCATGGTAGCAGCTGGCTTGAAGGCTCTAAACTGGTCCTTACATCATATTTGGTGTGTTCATGAGGGTTGCCTGCCTTGGCATTGAGAGAAAAACTTTGCATGCTGCATTGTTCTCATTGCTCATGCTTTGCCTTGCCAAAGGGAACTGTTTTGCTGCCCCAGACCTTGCAGACAGTCTGGCACTATCATCCACAGCACCTCCTCAGTGTTGCCTTCAGAACACCTGGTGGCTGGATGTCATGGTTTTAAGCCCAGCTGGAGATGAAACATGATGCAGCCACCCCCTCAGTTCCATGTCTCTTCCCACCTCCCCAGTGGAACAGGAAGAAGAATCAAAATAAAATTTCTATCTTGATGTTGGAACAGTTCAATAATTGAAAATAAAGTAAGAGACAGTAATAATGGGAAATGATCATAATAATGAYAGCAAAATGGAAAAACAAGTGGTGCAGAATGCAATTGCTCACCACCTGCTATGCTCCCTCCCAGTTCCTTCTGCATATTCCCTCACTGGCAGAGCATGAGACAAGGGRAAAAAAAAAGTCCCTGACTTGGAATAAGACTTAGCAAAAACCCAAAATGTCAATGTGTTATCAACAACACCATTCTCATTTCAAATCAAAACACAGCACTGTAACAACTACTGAGAAGAAATTTGCTCTACCCTAGCTGTAACAAGGACACCAGCCCATGTAATGCGTCTTGAACTTGTTCCCAGTACTAATGGAACACCCATGCATGTCAGCAGAAGGTTTTCCAGAACAGCAGAAGAGGTGTTAGGGTGTTCATAAGTTGACTGAGACTGGCTGCCAGCAGTTGCTACACCTCCATGCATACCTCATAGTGATGTCACCACAGGATGCCATCCCACTATAAACATGGCCCACCATATTATTTCTGCTAACACTTGTTAGAGCATCCTTTCCTACAAGTTGAAAGAGTTCATGACCACAGACTTGGCTCTGAGAGATCCCTGGAAATTATGGTTGTAACTGTTCATAAACTCTGATAACTCATCAGTGTAGCACGAAGGGATTGCACATGGTAAAATAAATCACACGTCTTCCTTCTAAATGTCATGYTGAAATGTTCTACAACTAGTACACTTCCAACTAGTAGGAAAATGGTGAGCATTATACCTCTTTTACAGATTGTTTAAAGCTTCAGTTAAATTTTTTTTTTCTCTTGTCAGCCTTAATTTCTGAGGTGCATGACCACCAGTTTTAAAATAGTTTTAAAATAGTTTGAAAAGCCCTGAATGGTCCAGAGCTTGTTTTACCTTTTGAACTGATGTTCAGGCTCATTTRTCTAAAAAGTATGGCACTAAAAAGATGTACTTAATACCACCATTATAGGTGAAAAACCACTGCATATTATCAAGTCTGGCTGCCATTGCACATTCACCTCTGCCACAATCACATTGTCCTCTAAAGGGGTTTCTTGCCACCTTGAAAAACCTTAAAAGTCCTGGTTTAAAAGCCAGCTTGCCAGGTCGCTGCTTGCCCTCTGTTCAGAGTAACAAGCTGTATCTCCCAAGTTTTATGCCTTCCCAGGAACACAATAAATGTATTTCAGTGGAAGAAGTGGTGCAGGCATGTCTAGCAACCAACTGCTACTAAAACCATTCTAGAAATGCAATGTTTGTCAATCATTTGAGCTCATGTGCAGAAGAATTTTATTAACAGCATGTAAGGGAGCTTGGTTGTTAACCTTCTTCATTATTCTCCCCAGAATGTYTTTGTCCCCTCTATGTCCACTCTGCTTTCTGTGACTGCGTCAGTGCCGGACACGAATGTCAGCAGATGATGATGCACTTCTTACTTCTGCCTCCTCAGCCAGTCATCTGGAGCTTTTTGAAATTTTCCACAGGGTCACCAACTTAAGGATAAGGAAACAAATTTTGCACAAGCCTGAGCTGCKTTGTGGTGTCACAGCTTAAAGGATGACCTGTAACATGGGAAAAGAGAGTTCACTGAGACCACCTGCCCTGTCTGTGTGACACTTACACTTTCCAGTTCTTATGTCTGTTTGCCAGTTCTTCCAGTGTGTGTGGAGTATGTTATAAAGACTTCAAGGGCTTTTTGTTGTGGTGTGTCCTCCTCCCCACCCCCTTCTCCTGACGCTCGCATTTTCTGTTTCACATTTTCATGTGGTCCGTGTGAAACCCACCCAGAGTCTGCCCAAGCCAYACTGCACAATCACCCAGCTGGACCGTGGCCAGATGCTTGCCTCTTGGGTCAGCTCACAGGATTGATTTCTTCTGTACCTTCCTGGGGCTGCACAGARAACGTGCCTTTGAGGATGGGTTCACAGCCCAAGTCATGCTGTACCTCATTTGTGTCTCCCACTCCCATAATGCCCACTCTCGTCCTGCCCTCCCTCTAAACCTTGAAAACTCATCCAGTTGCCTTGCGAAGCAGGCTGGGGGCAGCAGGCTGGGAACCTCTCTTTTAATTGCTTTCTATTCACAGTCAGACTTCAATTAATAAGGTCCCTAGCTCTGACTAARGAGTATTTTCTACTGGCTACAAACTTTCTGCATACGTATGAATATGTGTATGTCTATTTAATTTAGGTCTTTATGTATCTATATTCCAATATATTTGTGCTGTATACAGGTATGGTGGAGTCAAGATGCAGGCAATCACAGCCCAGTATGAAAACATGTGGGGCACATGGAGGCTACCTGCCCTGAAACTGTGGCTGAAAGAGGTGGATCCTTGCTTATTTAATGTATGGGCTTTCTTGCTACGAGATTCTTGTGGAGTAGATAGGAAGGGAGGGATGTGTGGTTCTGCCACCCAGCCAGAGGGCAGCTTGTGAGCAGTCATGGTATCATCAGTCATGGTGACATTTGGGGAAAAAAGAGGCAGAGCACACAAACTCCATGACCAAAAGAGGATAGGGACCTTTGGGGCTGCCCGCAGGGTAAGATTGTCATTGTAGTGCTCTATGTGTCATACTTTGTTATTCAAACTCCTAACCTCTTGAATCTGACTGCTTTTCAAGCTCCCTCTTGGGGAACTGACATAATTCCATAATTTCTACCAGCAGAATTCCAAAGGAGTGTGAGGGAGAATTCAGCATTTTTTCTGGGACACAGTTCATCTGACCTACTTTGCTACTTTAGGTAGCATAGCTGATTATAAAGTGAATCTAATTCACAGAGTCACCTATTTGCTAAAGTTATGTTGGGTGAAATGTCCTACCCCTGGGGAACTACCCAGGAATGAAACATTTTTAACACCTCCACTGCAGAAAAAAACATGAATGCGTTGTAGCACTCCACCAGCCAATCAAGGATACCTCCAGGATACAAAAAAAAAATAGTAGGATAGCAAGCTGGTATGATTTCAAGAACAGTTTTAAGCTGCCAGCATTTGTATCTCAGGAAAAGTATCTAGGACATTTCTGGCTATAATATCTGCACAACAAATCCTGAGACACCTTGGCTCTAGCATAGATTCATTGCACATGACCCAAAGAGCAGCTGCTTTTAGTCCGGGGTCCTCAGGTTTCCTCTTATAGCTCTGTTCACTCCAAGTCGATTACAAAACACTCAGGCTGCAGTTTGACTACAAGGCAGGCTCCAGTGAAGCCTCTTGGGATGCCTTAATTGCTTGAGTTTGGCATGAATAAGGCACAACAATGACACTTCTYTGTTCATCTCTCACCTTCACTACCTTTTCACCTCTAGGTTTTCAAACATGCAGCTAAGKGGGTTTCACGGGATTCTTAAGAGGAAAATGGGGAAGACAGTTACTAATTTTTTTAACATTTCCCAGTCTTATCACATGCTGTGTATTCTARGGAAGTTAATGACATGCTCCTTGTCTTTTAATTAATGTTTGTTATTTTTTAAAATCATGCAGCTGATGAAGGCCTGCCAGGAGACAAATTCTTTTCTGCACAGTGGTAAGGAATAATATTCTGCTCCTGAATCGTAAGTCTTTAGTGTCTACCAACTGACTGTAAACCAGCTATCAGCAAGGCATAGAGCAAAGCCTCTCCTTTTGGATCCAGATTGTGCTTGGAGGAGGCACCATGTGCTCTATAAAGCAGAGGATATTTCCAAATTATGATGGAGGGGATGTTTTATTTTCTGGTTTGTATGTCTGAGGGTTTTTTTTTTTGCGCGGGGGAGGGGGGGGGCTGGGATTTTTAGGTGTTTTTAGGTTTGGGTTTTTTTTTGTTTTGTTTTGTTTGCTTGGCTTGGTTTTGGTTTTCGTTTTTTTCTTCATGCTATTGCAAAAACATATTTATGAAATAAATATATGTAGGGAAGTGAACTTCCAATCTGATGGTCATATTAAATGTTTTTTACAGAATGTGATTTCTTGCTGCTTCCTGCTTCAACAGACCAAAGATCATTAGACAGAAATGAGTTATATGAAGCAGTAACAAAATTGTAATGCACAGGGGCATTTCTGGAAATCAGTAACTATAAATTAATTTAAATTCTGTCTTATACTGAGGGTATAAATTAGACTTCAAGATAAGTAAGGAAGTAAGATTTTTCAGCTAATCCCACAAGATCATAAATCATGGAGGCTCAAGCTATCCCTCAGATAAAGTGATCCTGATAGAGAGGTAAGAAATGAGGACTTAAGCAGAGAAGAATGAGAGAAGACCTTTAGTCTCGAAGAGATCTCACAGAGCAATTATATGGCTTTGTTGGGGAGGAAGATTGTCCCTTTACCATAAGCATAGAGTGGTTTGGTGATTCCCTGATGATTGTCATGGTGACAATGTGTGACATTTTAATGACAGTATGCTTCTGGTGGAACAGATCATGATCCTTCACTAAGGGGGGCACATTGTGGAACACACAGGGCTACCTACAACGCCAGTGCAGCAAACTTCATTGATGTATTGCTCTGATATTTTGCTCTATTACTGCATTTTGACCATGTAAAAAAAAAAAGAAAAAAACCTCTTACTCCAGTTACAGAGGATRTGTAGTATGTGAGGTCTTTTCATGACACCTCACATTATGATACATTTTAGGGAAGCATCACTTTCACAGAAAGCGTCACCTTTAGAACTCAAAAGCTGTGTGCCAGGGTCAGTGTTGATCTGCTTGAATCCCTTCCTTGGAACAGTTCAATCTTGAGCTATGCACACAGGATTTTGGAAACCCACCTTGGCTTTTACAATACTTCAAACAGATAAGGGGTGAAGATTTTTTGGTCTTTTCTCTGACAGCTACAAGATTTATCCTTGCACCTTATGTGTGTTCCTTGGCCTGTTCTTTTGTTGTGTGTCTTGATTTGCTTCACTTTTAAGATGTTTAGCCTTAAATTAAGAGAAATTCTCAGACCATGAGGTGAGGAGTCTTGTAGAAGTTTCTGTTCAGTTGGGCTGAGTGAGAACAGTAAATCCCAAACCCCTTGATGTTCTGTTGTCAACACTGGAAGTTATAGACTTCCATGATTCCATTGTGGTCTCATAACTGAGTAATATCCCTGTAAAGCTGGAGAAGACATCACAGTCTTAGTAAGGCTGACTCTTCCCCCTTTCTCCTCTTATTTAAAATCTCCATAAGACCCTCTACGCGTGGCTATTTTATTTGGGTTTTTTTCCCAGTGAAATAATTCCCTTACAAGGTGGGTGATCATCTGATGATCATCTGAGTTAGTAAGCAGGATTGGTAAGCAGAGGTTGTTCTAGCTACCACTAGCTGTGCCTCAGAAACAAAAGCACAGAATTCAGAAAGGGCACGACCCTGTTTCCATGGCCCTGTAAGCACGGTGGGCACTGTGCAAATGAACCCTGCAGTCTAGTGATACAACAGCTCTGTCATTGCTCCACTTCTTTGACCTAGGAGAGGTGGAAAGCAAAGCCAGAGCAGAAAGAAAGATTGAAGGTTGATCAGCGAGACTGGGACAGAGAGTGAATTAAAAAACATGCAGCCTGAATCTCCTCTTGTGTTGAATTGAGACGTGAAAAAATGGGTGAGCAAAAGAGTGCTTACATCTGATGTCTCAGACAGGAACCTGTAGGGCCCTCAGGGCCTGACATCCACACGCAATTCCAAGTCATCCCATGGTTGCTATAAAGCAGATTTTACCTGGACCTCAGTTGTGGAACTAAGTGCATGGTGGAGCATGGCATAATCTTTGTCATCCTTTTGTCCCCCCCATGTTCCCATCATTCTGCAAAGTCCTTTCCTTTCTCACCCCAGAAATGACCAACAGAGAGTACCCATGGATCTTTGCCAGCCTCACAGCTCCTTCCACAGGCTACAGCTCTGCTCGTTTGTCAGCTACCTGGTGACTSTGTGTCGCTGCAACAATTAAATGCTTCATTGCAAGGCATTTGCCCAGGCGAGTTTCACATCCTGCTGCAGTCATCAGTGGGATATCATCCATCTGTAATAATCTTCTATGAGATGGAAGTTTCCTTTGTCCCAGACTCTCCGTGCCCATGCAAGACTAGATACAAAGAAGTTTCTACAGCAGCGTGTCTACAGAGTTCAATGTTCCTTCAGTGCTTCCTCCAGCTTCCTCTGGATGGTGGCCCTCCAGCACAGTTCACAGCCCAACAAAGCAGCTGTTGTAGGTTTCCCTTGGTCCATYTCCTCCTGGATTCAGAGGTTTCCAGATTAGATACGTGTTCTTCAGTTTCAATTTATCCAGTTGTGCAAGACATATTTTACAGATAATACCCTTGCACTTGGATCTATGGGAGGACCACGTCGTTGGGAGTGATGCAGAATAATTAGGGTGTGCTGCCTGCATTGCTCTCTGCCTGTTTGGCAGGGCACTGACAATCTAAAACTCAKTCTGGAAGAAGAAATGGCCTGACTCTCATGGAAAAGACAATATGCAGTAGTCAGCAAGGAAAAGGCAGTGATAACAGGCTCTGGCAGACAGACCAATTCTAATCAAGAATTCTTCGCAGGTGTCTTGTACACAGACACAAGCAATATGTGTGACTCCCTGGAGAAAATTCAGTCATAAGTGAGAAACTTGAACTGTTGATTTGGGTCTCTGCCACAACAGGAGGAAAGAACTGGTGAGAGTCAGAAGTCTGCTTATGCAGAGAGCATCTTGTCTCTTAATAACTCTTATGAATATTATGCCATGCTTCATCATGCACTTAGTAATGCCTTATCATTTCAGTGGTAAAAGCTGCACACAACTGTATTCCTCAAGAAAGATATACAACCTTTTTATGCTTCATGTAGGCTACTTGCTTATTTCCTGACCTGGCTTCAATTTCCTTCAGGAATATACAGGTGAACTTTTATGGCAGTCAGACCCTAGAAGACCCAGGACCCAACAGATCGGTGATGCCTGGAGTGAGGAAAGTGACACCTAAACTGAAAAAAAAACCAATGTAGAGCCCTTGTAAATGACTGAAACAGGGTCATGCTATTCAATATAACAGACACAGTGAGTAGTAAACACTCACCACCCTCATGGCAATAAAGGTCAGTCTGTGAGCAGAGATGCTCATCAATCTGTGCTGATCAAGAGCACCTTTAACATTTCCATTTCCCACCCCATTTCCTCATTAATTTCAGGTGCTTCATATTTTTCTACTCTGCTGTACCAACTAGGTCCTCATTAGGCCCGTTCTGTGTGATTTTTCTGCTGGTAAATTACTGATACTAATGAGAGAAACTGCCATTTAATTTCAGTCTCTCATTATTTCATAAGTCATGTATTCATGGAGAGCTTTTTCTTCAATAGATTGAGGTGGATTGATTTCTCTGGAGCATTGTTGGCTTTTGAACCCTGTAATTTGCAGGAACTGTATGCCATAATGCTGCAGAAAAGATGAAATTCAAGAGCTTCTATTATTTTGTACAATCTTGGATTAGGAAGGATAGYTACTATTCATGAGCTGGATCTATTCAGAACCAATTGTTAAGGTCTGGAGAAAGAAAGTTGCTTGTACAAGTTATAAACAGAATTTCATAGCCTTAAACTTTCTTTTTATTGTTTTTAGAGATACCTATGTAAGTTTACTTTATATTCATCTCTTGACAACCCCACATCTGATCTGACTGGGTACGTTTCCTTTGATTCAACTGCATTTCCACTGTCTTTTATGTGACTGGGAATTTAGAAAACACATGCATTTCTCTGTGCTGACTCACACTCATTTCTTTAGCTGTCTTCCAAGGATGCAGTCAAAGATAAAGTCAAAATTACTTTTGTTGTTCTACTGAAAGCCTTAAGTGCTAGGCTGGATTGAAAGATGTAGTCTACAATTTTGTAAAAGCCACTTTCTTTAATTTTTAGCCTGTTCCTTGCCCTGAAAAACTTTCTAAAGAACTGAGTTTGACTGTTTTATGTGATAAGGTGCAACCTTCTCCCGAAGTCTGACAGTTGGGAACAATACCTAATGGGACTGCCTGTCAATTAYGCCACCTTTCTGCTCAGTGAAGAAATAAAGAACAACCATTTATTTGAAACTGCATATGAATGGATATGGAAMTTTTATTGTGAATTACTGTCAGTTATATTCTCTTTTAATTACTGTCACATCCTTTCAGTAAGTTGTTTTATCACTGCAGGTTTTTCCTGCAGGTTGGAAGCTTTTGCTGATTTAATTAATTCTGTTTTGTGTTTCTGTCCTACATGATTTTACCTTGGACTAACTTTCTCTAAGAAAGTTCACTTGCATCAGAAACAGAGGAATATTTATTATTAAAGCATTTTGAAACATACTAGCTCTCTTTAATTTTTAGTTACAAACACACGTTAACTTAGTGGAGTAATTTTTAATATATTGTCACTCCTATTTTTAGTTATAATTTAGAAAAAGGTTTCTAAGTGTACTGAATGCTAGAGGTGACTTAATTGGCATTATGCATAGCTTTCTTACAAGTTTTTTACAAGAATACTTAAGTAGTTTAGTTCTGCTTAGTTTTGTGTGTGACTATGACTGAAAGTAACTCATTACACAATTTTCTAGTTCATGGCAAAAGTCTCAAAAAAGATGAGTGGCATTTCTGGATGTTGAAGAAAATGAAACAGTGAAAGAAAACCCAGAAAAGTGTCACTTACTGCACGAAGATTATTCTCTCCAAAATAAGTTYGTCCTCACCTAAAGCATTTCAATTAGAAATCCTGACCCATAATAAGGGACTTCCCCTACTCTCACCTGTCTTACCAGTTATGTCTCAATAGTCACAGCATAGCTGGTGTCAGTAATTGCAGTCTTAGGAAAAAATCTCCTCCTGAAAGAGCTGTGGATGACTCATTGGCTTAAATATACTCTCTGACTCAACCAGCAGCACTGTGGTGATGTGCACAGACTGAGAAGTAGAGCCTTTTCCCAGGAGTCTGGGAATCAGGGGAAGGTAAGARTGATCTACCTGTGGAAGACTAATGAGAAAAGCTGGAAGAGAAAAGAAGAAAAGAGAACAAAGCACAGGATACAACTGAATCTCTCAGATGCTGCCCATCTGAATTTCAGATCTGTTCTTCATGTGCTGAAGTAGACATCTGAGATTCCAGACAGACTTTTCTGAAATCCCAACAGAACTAAGGTATTTTTCCAAAATACCCTCAGTTTTGGATAATGTGCACAAAGCAAAGCARTGTGCTTCAACTCTCAGCCTGGTTCTGAGGGGCTCTCCCAGTGTGTATCCKTGTTTCTTTCGGTTTGTGTTCAGCAGTGGCCAATTGTTCAGACACTCTGCATGTGCCCGGGAGACTGGAGCCCTGAGGGAGCACAGCACCTCAGAGTGCACCTCTCCTGAGGAGTGCAACATGAGCCTGAATTCTGCCCATCATGCTACTGTTTCATGTTGTTCAGTAGGTTCCTCTCGACAAACAGCTCATTCCTAGGGAAGGAATGGATCTCTACTTGTTGCAGGTGCTGTTCGTGCTTCATGGATAGGCTGAAAGAATGAGCCAGCTTTACTCATGGCTGCCATGAGCTTGCACTTGCTCTTCTAAAACAGACATTCCTGCAAAGCTTTAACTTTCCTCATCCTTTTAGAGCAGACAGCGCTTCTCATTTGAYTTTTCTTCTTTTGAGCATTCCAGCTGTGAGAGAATTTAATAAGCCATATACTTGAATGTGTCCTAGAAAAGATGGGTTTGGAGCTGGCCTTTCATTTTCAGACTCTGACAGTTCTCATCTGGAAAATCTTTTTATATTTCTTGATATCTTCTTTTGTACTCGTACAGTAGTCACTGCCAATTATGCTCTTCTCAGCTATTATTCTGGGAAGTGTTTATCCATGGCTTTGAAACTCAGCTGGATGCATGGCTAAGCCTGAAATATACAAAATTGTGTCCTTCTGCATGAGATCACAAGACTGCCTAATAGTTTGCAACTTTTACAGATGTCGGCCTAGTTTTAYTTGCCTTATGGCTCTAGAGCTCTTGGATACTGATGAGTCATGTGTTGTAATCCTGAAGGATGGACAATATTGTAATTTTTGTAAAAAAATATTTTTTTCTAATGTATTAACAGCAGTTCAGCACTTTAAAAGAAAAGATCAACTCTCCCAGAGCCATCAGCAGTTGCAGACATCACTTTCAGGATTCTCAGAGATGTCACTGAGTCTGAGAATTCGTCTAATACAGGCTGGTCCTAAAAACTAAAATATAAAAGCTTGGTGGGGGAAAAAAAGGAGTGAAGTATTTTAGAAGTCTTCAAATCTCATTTGAAGTGAGAGACAGCAGATGGGCATTTCTAGAAATCTGTGTGTAATTTATGCCTGTGTCTGTTTCCGGACTGGGTTTCCTCAACTAAACTGAGAAAACACCTGACCTTATATGCACGATCTCTCCATCAACAGGAAAGCAACCTGAAAGCAGACCCACGTATCTGCTACAAATCTGAAAGAGAAAACACTGAAAGGGGCCTGTCTCTCTCTTGCCTGTGGATCACTCCTTCTTGCTACTTGGCAATATTTCACTTGGTCCAAGTTAAGATAACAKCTTACTGAACACCTTGAGTTCCTGCATACCTAAGCTTTACAAGGCGCTCTGATCATCTGTGGGCACTCTTCATGTCCAAGCAGAAAAACAGCCATTTGTTTTTTTACAAGATGCTTTTGTAACTGCTTTGCATGGGATCTGTCTCGTGCAAAGTACAGTACAGGGAAGGGGAACAATCAGAGATCTGTGAGGGCTTTGGAGCTGAGTAAACAGACTTCTATGGAAAATAGTAAATGCACTGCACCATGGAAAAGAGAAAACTGAGAAGGTATATGAGAGAGTTCTGTATGTTCTTATGTGGTTTGGAAAAGGTGAATGAAGTTTGACTTTTCACTGTTCCTTCAAAACAAAWAGTTTTGAGCAACACAGGAAATTAGAAGGAAGGAGCTTCAAAACAGAAAGATTTCTTTTGTTCTTTATACAGTTTACCATTAATCAGTGTAACTCCTTGCCACAGGATACTGTGACAGTTAAAAGTTCAACAAGTTCAGAAGGCAACTGGACAAATTAATAGAAAAGAAATTAATTGGGGTCTCTTAAATATCAGAATATCTCCTTTGGCTGGGGATGTCCTTGAGCTGCAAATTGCTCRTAATTGGAAGACTATTGCTGCTTGCTTACCCTGTTCTGCTCTCTCCAATACATTTGCTCTTCTCTAACATTACAGACAAGCTGGGCTAAATGGTCCTTTGGCTTAGACCAAAAATGGCCATATTTAAGTTAAGAGATTGTGTGGACAGTATCGGATAACCCAGTCCTTAAGATCTCCACAAAGCTGCACTCTCCTCAGACTTCAGAAATTGGGTCTTATTTGTGGTAGAGAAATAAGGTGCAATATTTTGCTCTCTCTTACCGTGTTGCACAGTTACCAATTGTAACTATGAGATCGTTGTTTGCTAAATAAATACAAAACAATTGTTTCATCTCCTTTTCAAAGTATACACAAGTAGAGAGATGGTCCCTATATTCTGCTACTGGAACACCTTCCAGTTGTGCACTGACATAACTGATGAGCAGGGGGCAGCAGAGAAAAAGCTGCATCTGTTCTGTTGAGCCAGTCTCTAGTGTTCCTCTGTTTTGCCTTTCTTTTGGAGAAGTACTATATAGAGACATTTAAAGTATTTTCCCATGCTTGTAGAAAGGATAAGTTGATTTTGCTTGTTTTTTCTTGGTTAATTAATGTGCCTCTAAGTCTCTGCTTTGTGAAACTCGGCTTTTTTCCTATTATATCTTTTGATGTTTCTGTTTTAAATTTCCAATTGTTCCACTGCTGTCTCCAGGGATCCAGACTTGCATTTACCTTTTAATTTCTAGCAAGTTCAGGATTTTTTTAAAAAAAAAAATATTTTAAATACAAAAAAAAGGTGCCTGTTCTAACCCATAATTTAGGACTTTCYCCTATGCTCATCTGTCTTATCAAATGTATCTCAATATTCATGGTATAGTGTCTTGCTTATGTCAGTAGTTGCAAGCTTAGAAAAAAGCATTTCAACCACCACCTTATTCTCCAGTGTGAAAGGAATCTTTCCTYTTAAAACTCCCTTTATCAATGCTCTTAATGATAGTGGCAAGGATATGCAATGCACTTTTGGGTGTATAACACCATTGAGTCACCTGGTCTTTCTGACTTATGCTGCTCAGTCTTCTTGTCAAAGGGACTTTAAGGGTGCATTATCACTTCATGAGAAGTGGTTTATCTGGTGCCCTTTACTTCTGTCCTTGGCTACTCCAGCTGAGAGCCTTGGGCGGCTTGTATGCACGTAACAGTGCACAGAACAATATCCTGGAACTCTTACAGCCCAAGAAAGGCTTGCTTTAGGTGGGGGAGCCAGAGGTAGCTGTTGTCTGATTAGCTGTATGTTAAAAAGGATAACCTGCCCTAAGCCCATTAGGGCAGTCTAGTTGATAATTCGGATATTGAGTTGTCCCTAAGTGCAAGAAGTCAGAACTAAATTGTTGTGCATTCCTCAAGCCACTCAAGCCCAGTCATGCTGGGGAGTGGCACAGGCATGGGGAGATGATACCATCAGAGCCAGGAACTGAGTCTTGGTGCCCCATCCTGTGCCTTCACCCCTACACGCCCACAATGCCTCATGCCTCACTGGTGGGTTAGTCTGGCCTTCTGATGAGAGGAGCTTGAGTCTGTCTATAGCCCTTGCAGCCAGACTTTGAACAGGGTGAACCAATCTGTGTGGGTCATTACAGTGGTCTGGAGCTCCACTGTGGCCAGATCCCATCAAGCCTGAACAGCACTGGTCTGTAGGAGCGGTGATGGACATTCAGAACAGATGTGGAGCTCTCTGGGCATTCCCTCATGGAAGAAAAATTGTCCTCTGGCAGGGTTTAACATATCTGTGCTTCTAGCAAGTGCTGCTCTGAGTTTGTATTGGAACACCTTTCTGTGAAGGTGAGTTGGTGTGCCCTACAGACAATGTCACATGATCAGAGACCAAAACGCATCAATTTCCAAACCCTCCTATGGTAGGCTGCCCATCTCTGTGTTAGAAACATTCTGATGCCTGCTAAGCCTTTGTGTTGCTCCAAGAGCACTGGGAATGTGTGCTGACCTATCCCAACTCCTTCAAGAATGCACTCTGGTCCCACTCCAGTCACTGCTTTTTGCACAAAGCACTGAAAGTGTGTCAATACTAAGAGCTAAACTTCTCTTGTTACCACTGGAGCACCTGTGACACTCAGGAATGTTCATTAAGCAGAAGATATATATTTCAGTTTTTAATCAAAAGGTCTTRACTCAAAATATGTAAATGCCTCCAATCTTTTCTGCCTTTTCTTATAGCTGGAAGGACTTGAAAATCAGCTTAGTAGACAGTGAAGAAGGGAGAGGTCAGGTCCAAAAAGATGAAGGCTGCTTTGGATACATTAGTGCATCCTCCAGGATGCTCATAACTTACTGCTGAAATGAAGAGTTCTCCATGGACTCYGGCTGCTCAGAAGAAAGAGGCAGTTTTATGTACCTCATTAGCATGCCTAGGGAAAGATTTACATATAAAAGTCTGCCYTGTTGGACAGGAACAACACAAGGTAGCGACATTTTTAACGATGAAAACATCCAGGCACAATATCCCCAGTGTATTTCCCCACAAATCTTCTTCATATTTACAGTCTGTTAGATCATCCCAAAGACAGAATGAGTCATGTCAAAGCTACTCTTGGTAATTTACTGACTCCAAGCAGAGTAGCTGAAGAGTCCTAAAAACAAACCCAGAAAAATAACTACCTTCTACAGTTAAGAGCTCCTGACTAAGGAGAGTGGTTAAAGGTTAACATGAAAACCTGAGGGCTTTAAATCAAGAAAGAAGGTGAATCTATGTTACACTTGTTTAGTTTGGTATACGAGAACTCTGAAAGGATACATTTACTAACTGTACAGGGCCTGAAAACYGGTGTGATGTCTATATTAAAACTGCTTTCAGCTTCTTGTGCCGTGGAGAAGTGATTGATTTTTCAGCCCTTTTTTTAACCCTGTTGCATGAATGTCCATGGGAATGAGAATTAGTTCCCAATTTTTGTTAAAGCTGTATGAAGATCTACCCTGATTGTTTAAATTCGTCCTCCACAGCCCAAATCTGCAGTAGCTGCCCAGTGGATTAGGGCAGTTTTATAGCTGACAGTAGAAAGTAAGTATTGTTCATTGTCTCAGGACCATGGAGCTCAGAGASCCCGGGAGTAGGAGAAACATTCATTTATCTCTCAGGACAAGTACAGAGGGTTTTATTCCTTCTTGAGCTCTCTAGAAATACCTGAGATGAGCCCATTCCAGCTCAGCCAGTTCTGGCATAAGTCATTTTGTTGTTGCAACATAAACACCTCAAGAACACTTAACACAAAATGTTCAGATGTTTTTTCCCAAAAGTTGCATAACATTTTTTATCGTGGGGGGGGAAAAAAAAAAAAAAAGAAATTCAGAATAAAAAGCTACTTCCTGAAGTGTAAATGCCTTTATTTTCTTCACTTTCTTTTGTGTTCACCTGGGATTTTGTTTAGTCAGTTTGTTGGTTTTGTTGCTACTTAAASAATGAGGGATTTCTAAAATTATGCTTTTCCCTTTACAGTAAATTGTTCTGTGTCAGTTTCTGAAAATTTCTATTCAGAATAGATGGTTTTGAACCCTGWGATTACAGAAATAGGTGGCTCCAATTATGTGTTTTTATTGCATCAGAGATAATTTAAGCTTGATAAGCAATAAGAAATTTATAACTAAGCATATGAGCAGCTGATAATGCAAATCTGTGAGGGATCGTGTGTTTGAGATTATCCCTCTAAGTCCYCTAATTTAGCGGCTGGAGGATTATATGTGAAAATGTGCAGAAAGAAAAGGAAAAACTTTTAACACACTATAAATGCACACAATTTTTGACATGTTGAACACTGTATTTATTATTTTTTTATTATGCCAGGTGAAATAATGTGGAAATATTGAGCCAAGCATTGCTTTCCCTTTTCCCATTGAGCAGAAGGTGTTTGCAGTCTGCACCTTCACATTGCTGGTAGGAGGGAGGCTGAAGATGCTGACGGCTGAGTATACAGCTGCTTGCAGAGGTTTATCTTGCCCACACAGATGATTTTTCTTTCTCATCCTGTTGTCAAGGTAAAGAATTGCTACTAATCACACATTTGGTAAGCTATTACAGCAGTTTCTAGCTTCCTATCTCTCAGCACAGGTGGCATTTTCCATGAAAAAGGGCATAAATATCTGCTGACCACTGATGAGGATGTCCAAGAATTTTGAACTGTGTGGTTGGCATGCAGTTTTTATGATCACAAAACCTCAAAATAATTGCTAGCTTTTATTACAACAAATTTCCCTTTTTGTTTATAGACTTCTTTCTTTTATTATTTTCCCATYTGAGGGGAGGAAAATACTTTAGTTGCTCACAAAATCACCAATARGAGAGAAAAATCACCGAGGGTAATGTCAGGAAAGGCTGGGACTGGGGCAGCAGGGTCTAGTCTAGTTATGTTGTCCAAACCCAAGTTTCTTTCTGTTCAATGGCCAGATTCTGCTCTGTGGCAAAGCCATGCTGATATAACCATGTGCTACATAGTCCATCAGCAAAGATTTCACTCTCCCCTTTTAAAATTGAAAGGATGATATGATCATGGCACTGATAACTGCCTTTCAATTAACAGACTCTCGCCACCAGTAGCAAGAACGAACAGATAAAACCATAACTTTGCCAAGAACTCGGCTGCTGAGTTCCAGGGATAGCAGGTGGGAAGAAAATGAATTGTCATCTTTCTGAGTCTTGGTGTTGGATTTTGTCAGTGAGGTGCAATTTGGGTCCAAACAGCATAACCCAGTTAAAAAAAAAAAAAAATTAAGTTGTTACAGAGGTCAGAATGAGACCAGCTCTTGAGACATGCTGTTTTCACCTGCTTGTGTACCTTTCAATTTCAGTTTGTGAAGTTTTTTCCAGGCTATTACTCTTGCTCTATTAGAAATGATCAGGCAGTGTTGTGAGAATTACTACAGGAGAAAACAAATTTTCAGCACAGCAGGCTAGGACATTCAGCCTTGCTTCAGACAGGCGAAGGATGATGCCCTAGCTTGTTGAGGCTTTCAGATCTGCACAGAGCTTTTTATTTTACCTTCCTTTGCCAACAGTTCAGGAAAATCAGATGTGCAGTTCCCCTCTGATGCACAGAATTCAACACTGTGGATAGGACATTTTTCTCTTTATCTTGTATGCAGGCAGGATAAAGGAATGCTCTGCCAGCACCTAGAACTGGTCCCAAGAGCTTGAGGTAGGGAAAGGTAGCAGAAGTCACAAAGGAAAGAGGGAGTAAAAGACGACCACCCTCCAAGTCTTTCCAAGTATTAGGACTGCTAGGATTGTATTGTGAATCTGACAGCATCCATGTTATTTCTTTTTGACTCCCTGGTGTCACAGTTTGGGTAAAGTACCTAGATTGTATCAGAAAACTATGGACAAAATTCTCTGTGTCATTTATATCTCTGGTTCATCTGACTCAAGCTCTTTCAGCAGTGGTGCAAATATGCACAAACTTACCAATAATGAGTTTCTAAGATCATTACTGCACCTGGTTAGTCCAGCCCTTCTWTCTGCAGGTTGGTACTGGCTTCCCAGATGTAACTGCCTGCGTACCGTTTTCTGAAGGTCTCAGTGAAACAAATGTGTTCAAAGACACTGACTGTCTTGTCATTAGATATGCCACCTGCTGATGTACACTTTTCAAAGAAAAAGAGCTCRAGTAAGTTTGGACAGAAAGAAAATCACAGTGACTGGTTCTGTCACTGTCAGGAAAGCAGACGGCRTGCTCTGTGACAGATGACATCCCACCTGACACAATTAGCATTTTTCTATGYGCTCAGCATCCAGGATGATACTTTTCCATGCTAGGTGTAGCTCTGGCTAAATGCTCTATATAAAGTTTCAGGTGAACCAACTCAGCTGTTGGAAATGTGACTCAGAAAGTCTTCACTGGCATATTGCTGCCTGATATGCAAAAGAAATAGGCCAGCTGGAAAGGGAGAAGAGGAAAAAAAGGGGAGTTTCTGGTGAGAAAGTACAAGTGTATGACATGTGTCAGACACACATGTCCTAAATAATCTGGAAAGAAGCTATGTTTCTTAATGCAGTTAACTCTTAACAGCCASAATTCCTTACTGTCAGCAGCTCTCCTGCTCTCAGTTAATAATCATATCAGCAACAGCAATCAATCTCAGACATTGTTTCTTATAAGGCAGAAGGTATTTCCAGGTCAATAAATCAGATATTGCTTTGATAATTGAAACAGCTATTAAAAAAAAAAAAAAAAA